>NW_025421488.1:0-57265 GCF_011764305.1 Mustela putorius furo | reverse complement strand
ATGACCGAGTGGCAGTGGTGGTGCCCGGGGGTGGACCGAAATGCTCTGGAGAGTGTGTGAGTTTGAGAAGAGCAGAGAAGGATGGAATCCTGGAACCCAGATTCCTCCTCTCTGTTTCTCTGGGTGATGGCATTCCCACCCTCATGGCTGGTGAGAAGAGCATGCTCTACTGGGCCGGCCACAGTTCTCCATGAATCATTTCCTTCTGGTCTCTTCAATGGCAGGCACCCTTACAATTAATCCTTGTAGGGACCATATCCCCCCCATTAGCCCCTAAATGCAATGCTGTACAGGAAGGTTTATGCTGGAATCCCTGAACTCTAGGTGGGCCTCCCTGTGGTCTTCCGATCTTCTCTCTTTAGGTGTGGGCTATGCTCCTCAAGGTGCACATCAAAGGCCAGAAGAGAATGGGGTCAGAGTTTGGTTGCATGGCCTTAGGAGTGGGTTCCCAAAAAACCCCCCAAGTTCAAATTGAGAGCTCTAAGGTGGAGAGAAGTTTCCTGCCGTTCCTCTGAGAACCCAAGCCCAAGATGCTGAAGGGTTGTTCACCATAAATGCAACTCTTTGTGGTGATGGACCCCTCTTCAGGGAAGTGACCTGACTCAGTCCGCAACCCCATCTTGGGCCAGCTAAAGGCAATGGCCATTTTCTCCCAGGTCAGTTGACTACTATCCACTCCTAGAGGGTGGGATGGTCGTGGTTTGGGGTCCCTGTGTGTTGCCTGGGGCTGGGCCGTCATAAGCAGTGCCCTGATGGGGTGTCTGGCTGGCACAGAACCTTCTTCCCTCGGAGTTGCTCCCTGGAAGTTGCTCTTTTCATGGTGATCCTGACGTGCTGATGCTCCTACTCCTGGGGCTGTCTTCTACATCATGAGAGAACATACTGCAAAGCTCCAGGAAATGCAGGAATGGGAGAAACAATGCACAGAGACAAGGAGGAGGACGCAGCAGATAAAGGAAAAGACACTGAACGCCAGGCGGTGAGGCAGGACAGGGCCATGGCAGACAAGTGTGGAAGCTGGTGTAGAGGAAAAGTGGACAGTAGGCCCTTGACCAGGAGCAGGGGGGCTGAGGAGGACCAGAGAGGGACAAGGTGCGGCTGTGGGAGGCTCGAGGGGTTTTCTGATGTTAGATCTTCATGGAGACATATAGATGCTCTTGTGGGTTTTCCAGGTGCAGTTTTTGCTGCTGTTAGTGATGGGAGTTTATGTGTATTTTTCACTTTTTTTTTTTAGATGAACTCCAAGCAGATCTTTGGTATGTTGTGTCTCTTTTCCCAGAAGTGTTCTGTGTTATGTTGTAGGACCACATTCTTGATCTTAGCCTCACATGTTTCCTGTGTTGCCCTTTCAGACTGGAGGAGGAAATCTGTTTACCATGGCCTGTGAGTGACTACCCGGAATCCTTGGGTCTCTTGCCCCTAAGCCATAGTGTCCCCTCTTGTTTCCATGCAGAGACATGAGGACCTGTCCTTGGTGCAGAAGTGAAACTGGTGGGAGGCGGAGAGCGCTTTGCTTCATGGACTTTCCCCATCTGGGCTATTGTTTCGCACATGGTGTTTTGAAACCTGGAATGATGGTGGCACTGGAGATCTGTCGTGCATCTTGGGTTGATCTACTCACCACCTTGACAGCTTTTAGTTTGTCAATGCAACTGGTTCTCTCGTCAACCTGAATACTCTGGAGATATTTTAGAGAAACTATATAAAAGAAAATGGGGGTCGTTAAATTCAGGATTGTGATCCCTCCAACATAACACCATCGTGGGAGAGTCTTTTCTCTCCAGTTCCTGGAGGGTACTGATCACAAAGTGTTGGGTAGAGGAATGGGAAGAGGCTTGGCTGGGCACTGTCATGGAGATAAGTTGTTACTGGTCCAGTGATGTGTTTCTGAGAACGTCTGGGCCACTTTTACCATAGAGGCTCACCTAACACATCCTGGTCCTTATTTCATCTCCCCTTTCTGTTATTGCCCATATCTCTCTTTCCTGGAAATCATTGGATGTATAATGATTTCTTACATTCATGGGAATAATGTATACTTTATTCCCTAAAATATTTTTCATACATTGTATAATTTTTGACCTTTAAAACCAAATTGAAGCAGATGGAAATAATAATTTTGCTTGTTTTTTCTTTCCATGTGAAAACTTTTCTTTATTTTGGGGATGCAATTGATTTGGATTCATTTCAGAAAAATTCTGTGGATGAAATTAGTTAGTATTATGTATTTTCTTTGGTAATAAAGACATGGTTGGACATGGTTTAAGTATTGTTCTTTTAAGAATACTATTTTTTTTTTTGTCAAAATGTATTTGAAATGCACGTTTTTGACTTACTGTTTTGTAATCCTACTGCCACCCCAAAAAAAGAGAAGAAACAGATTTAGATGTTTGACTGTATTTATGCTAAGTCCCTCCCACACGGTGCTACCAATTTTTTATAAACATGAAATTTCTTTAGAGATTAAAAATTCTTCTCCACCTGACCCTAGGAGATTTACCTGACTCTGATGGGTTCAGTGTTTCCACAGAAGTTGTGTCTCTTCTATTGTTCATAAAATCAAATGCATATAGATAACTGACCTTGCAGTTCTTGTGTGCATAAAATTGAACGAATAACTTAAGAGTTTTTCCACCTTAGAGATTCTTAATGTTATAATCAACCATTCAGTTCTATGTTATTTTCATTTGTCGCTTTGGACGTCTATTGAATTTAATTTGTTTATTTTTTTAAATTTTGTCTCTTCTGGTTAAAATTGTTTTTCTTGGTTGACTCTTAAGACTACTTGTCTGTAGGAGAATAGAAGTTTAATAGTTAAAAGTGATTTTGATTTTTAATTTACCTCTTATTTTGATGTTTTTACTCTTCAACTACATGTATCTTTTATTTTTTTTAATTTATTTTCAGTGTTCCAAAATTCATTGTTTATGCAGCATGCCCAGTGCTCCATGTAATATGGTTCCTTCCTTAGTATACCCACTACAAGGCTCACACAACCTCCCGCCCACTCCTCTCCCCTCCAAAACCCTCAGTTGTTTGTTTCTCAGAGTTTGTATTTTAATGTTGTGGTTTTTGAACACTCAGGACGCTAACTTGGCAAAGGTCAACACAGCTATAACTGGCAGGCATGGAACTCAGCCTGCATGCTGGCTCTCTGACCTGTGGTCCAGGGAATTTCCCTGAACATCCCTATTGTCTGCCCATGTCAGGAGGGTATCTCCTCTCTAGGCCATCTTTCCTTACTTTGTTATAGTGTTACCTGTAGCACAGAAAGGAGTCAAGTGCCAGTAGATCAATAATATGCAGACTTGTTCTGGCCCATGTCTCACCACGGTGTCTTCCCTTTCAGCCCTGAAGAAGGCAAAACTGTATGCAGTAAAGTGACTCAGTTTCCCGTGGCTTTTACCTTCCCAGCCTCCACTGTGACACCTTCTCTGTCATTGGACCTCACATCAGGATGGGGTTGGTGTCTCTGATCTCCTTGTTATAGTTTTGTTGTGTTCTGAAGACTGCAAGGACTGTCCTTGGGAACACAGATCTGCCTCTATTCTGACCCCATCCTCTACTGTAGGTTGCTGTGAGAAGTTAGCAACACCCTCTGAAACACACCTTGTTCAACTGCTAGTTTGTTGGTACAGTGAGAACAGAGTGGTCATTTGTAAGGGCAGTTTGGACCATGGCATTGACGGTGTACTTCAGATTTGGCTGTCTCTGGAAGATTTCAGAAATCAAGCTTGCCTGCTTAGGACTCAGGTCTTCCATAAAGGATCCTTTTTTTGAATCCATTTTACCCTGAAATTCCAATCTCTTTTTGGATCTTGCTTCGGTTTTCCTGTTTGTTTGTTTGTTTTGTTTTGTTTTTGTTTTTGTTTTTTCTGTTTCTCTGGAATGATTGTCTTCATTTTGCTTCTGCATGCTCTGACTCCTTGTCCAAGCCATGGTTGTTTTGGAAGTAGTTATCTTTATGTCAGCTGTTCTGATTCTCAGATCCAGAGTCTCCAGGATGCTTAGGGAGTCCTGGTAGTGGGTTTGTGAGATACTGGCCATTATATACAAAATCTTATGTACATGTTTGTATTACAGCATTAAGAAATTAATTTTTTAAAGGACAGTAACTTATAGGTGTTCAAACCATTATCTCTCCTTTTAGGAGAATTCTGGGTTTACCTGATGGGCTCAGTACTGGTTAGATTTATTAGGGGCAATGTGTGAGGATTGCAATAGGAGAGGCTCAGAGCAGTGAAAATTGTTTACCAGAGAAAATTTGGGAGTAAATCAGGGAAAGAAAAGCTGGTTGGAGAAGAGAGGAGGAGATGAGAAGGAAAGTAGAGAGCCTGTGATTCCTCTCAGAGACACTTTGGGTGGCTGAGAGTAGAAGAGACCCTTTGGGTGGCTTTGGGTAGGAGAGAGACCACAAATGACAGCCATGGTGGTTAGAGTGGGAAGTACACAAAGGACATGAAAGTTATTGGGTACACAAAAAGTAATAAACTCCTTGATACATGTTTGAGAGATTTCTGAAAAGACATTTATTTTAAGGTGTTGGGAAGTAATTTTCTAACTGGGTTTGCTTCAGATAATGAGGCCATCTCACCCTTCCCATAGTAGCCGGCGGGAGGAGTATGATCCTAGGGTTGCTAATGCAATGAAAGGCTATCCAGAGCACCCTCTAGCACTGGGGTGGGTTATGAATCTAGGCCAATAATCCTTTGATTTGAGTCCATAATATGTGCCTTTTCTGTCCTGGCTGTTTCTACTTATGATGAGGGATAAAGCCTGTGAGAACGGAGAAGGGGGAGCCAGGGATGTAAGAGTCTATGGGGACCAGATGTGTGAGGAAAACTCTTTAGAGAGCCTCAATGAATCTTGAGACTTATCAGTTAAAAATGTGAATTAAATAGTCTTCTTTTAGCATCACCCCATTCTCTGCTGGATTGAAATGCCTGTGTTTTAAAGTATACCTTATATATGTTCTCTTTATTTTGTTAAGGACAGACACCCTTACAGTAGAATCAACACTTTCACATTGGTGGGCTCATAATGTGATGTGAACAAATGTCTGATCTGATCTTATTCATGAAATTGGAGGAATAATTTCTTTTTTTTTTTTTTTTTTTTTTTTTTTTTTTTTTTTTTTTTTTTTTTTTATATTTTTTTAAATTTTTTTATTTTTATAAACATATATTTTTATCCCCAGGGGTACAGGTCTGTGAATCACCAGGTTTACACACTTCACAGCACTCACCAAATCACATACCCTCCCCAATGTCCATAATCCCACCCCCTTCTCCCAAACCTCCTCCCCCCGGCAACCCTCAGTTTGTTTTGTGAGATTAAGAGTCACTTATGGTTTGTCTCCCTCCCAATCCCATCTTGTTTCATTTATTCTTCTACCCACTTAAGCCTCCATGTTGCATCACCACTTCCTCATATCAGGGAGATCATATGATAGTTGTCTTTCTCTGCTTGACTTATTTCGCTAAGCATGATACGCTCTAGTTCCATCCATGTTGTTGCAAATGGCAAGATTTCATTTCTTTTGATGGCTGC
Source organism: Mustela putorius furo (assembly GCF_011764305.1). Classification (NCBI taxonomy): domain Eukaryota; kingdom Metazoa; phylum Chordata; class Mammalia; order Carnivora; family Mustelidae; genus Mustela; species Mustela putorius. Next base: position 51,715 of record NW_025421488.1, on the reverse strand, counting down.
ATAGTATTCCATTGTGTATATATACCACATCTTCTTGATCCATTCATCTGTTGATGGACATCTAGGTTCTTTCCATAGTTTGGCTATTGTGGACATTGCTGCTATAAACATTCGGGTGCATGTGTCCCTTTGGATCACTACATTTGTATCTTTAGGGTAAATACCCAATAGTGCAATTGCTGGGTCATAGGGCAGTTCTATTTTCAACATTTTGAGGAACCTCCATGCTGTTTTCCAGAGTGGCTGCACCAGCTTGCATTCCCACCAACAGTGTAGGAGGGTTCCCCTTTCTCCGCATCCTCGCCAGCATCTGTCATTTCCTGACTGTGTTGATTTTAGCCATTCTGACTGGTGTGAGGTGATATCTCATTGTGGTTTTGATTTGTATTTCCCTGATGCCGAGTGATATGGAGCACTTTTTCATGTGTCTGTTGGCCATCTGGATGTCTTCTTTGCAGAAATGTCTGTTCATGTCTTCTGCCCATTTCTTGATTGGATTATTTGTTCTTTGGGTGTTGAGTTTGCTAAGTTCTTTATAGATTCTGGACACTAGTCCTTTATCTGATATGTCGTTTGCAAATATCTTCTCCCATTCTGTCAGTTGTCTTTTGATTTTGTTAACTGTTTCCTTTGCTGTGCAAAAGCTTTTGATCTTGATGAAATCCCAGTAGTTCATTTTTTCCCTTGCTTCCCTTGCCTTTTGCGTTGTTCCTAGGAGGATGTTGCTGCGGCAGAGGTCGAAGAGGTTGCTGCCCGTGTTCTCAAGGATTTTGATGGATTCCTTTCGTACATTGAGGTCCTTCATCCATTTTGAGTCTATTTTTGTGTGTGGTGTAAGGAAATGGTCCAATTTCATTTTTTCTGCATGTGGCTGTCCAATTTTCCCAGCACCATTTATTGAAAAGGCTGTCTTTTTTCCATTGGACATTCTTTCCTGCTTTGTCGAAGATTAGTTGACCATAGATTTGAGGGTCTATTTCTGGGCTCTCTATTCTGTTCCATTGATCTATGGGTCTGTTTTTGTGCCAGTACCATGCTGTCTTGATGATGACAGCTTTGTAATAGAGCTTGAAGTCCGGAATTGTGATGCCACCAACGTTGGCTTTCTTTTTCAATATCCCTTTGGCTATTCGAGGTCTTTTCTGGTTCCATATAAATTTTAGAATTATTTGTTCCATTTCTTTGAAAAAGATGGATGGTACTTTGATAGGAATTGCATTAAATGTGTAGATTGCTTTAGGTAGCATAGACATTTTCACAATATTTATTCTTCCAATCCAGGAGCATGGAACATTTTTCCATTTCTTTGTGTCTTCCTCAATTTCTTTCATGAGTACTTTATAGTTTTTTCTGAGTATAGATTCTGTGTCTCTTTGGTTAGGTTTATTCCTAGGTATCTTAATGGTTTTGGATGCAATTGTAAATGGGATTGACTCCTTAATATCTCTTTCTTCTGTCTTGCTGTTGGTGTAGAGAAATGCAACTGATTTCTGTGCATTGATTTTATATCCTGACACTTTACTGAATTCCTGTATAAGTTCTAGCAGTTTTGGAGTGCAATTCTTTTGGGTTTTCCACATATAGTATCATATCATCTGCGAAGAGTGATAATTTGACTTCTTCTTTGCCGATTTGGATGCCTTTAATTTCCTTTTGTTGTCTGATTGCTGAGGCTAGGACCTCTAGTACGATGTTGAATAGCAGTGGTGATAATGGACATCCCTGCCGTGTTCCTGACCTTAGCGGAAAAGCTTTCAGTTTTTCTCCATTGAGAATGATATTTGCGGTGGGTTTTTCATAGATGGCTTTGATGATATTGAGGTATGTGCCCTCTATCCCTACACTTTGAAGAGTTTTGATCAGGAAGGGATGTTGTACTTTGTCAAATGCTTTTTCAGCATCTATTGAGAGTATCATATGGTTCTTGTTCTTTCTTTTATTGATGTGTTGTATCACATTGACTGATTTGCGGATGTTGAACCAACCTTGCAGCCCTGGAATAAATCCCACTTGGTCGTGGTGAATAATCTTTTTAATGTACTGTTGAATCCTATTGGCTAGTATTTTGTTTAGTATTTTCGCATCTGTGTTCATCAAGGATATCGGTCTATAGCTCTCTTTTTTGGTGGGATCCTTGTCTGGTTTTGGGATCAAGGTGATGCTGGCCTCATAAAATGAGTTTGGAAGTTTTCCTTCCATTTCTATTTTTTGGAACAGTTTCAGGAGAATAGGAATTAGTTCTTCTTTAAATGTTTGGTAGAATTCCCCCGGAAAGCCGTCTGGCCCTGGGCTTTTGTTTGTTTGGAGATTTTTAATGACTGTTTCAATCTCCTTACTGGTTATGGGTCTGTTCAGGCTTTCTATTTCTTCCTGGTTCAGTTGTGGTAGTTTATATGTTTTCTAGGAATGCATCCATTTCTTCCAGATTGTCAAATTTATTTGCCGTAGAGTTGCTCATAGTATGTTCTTATAATAGTTTGTATTTCTTTGGTGTTAGTTGTGATCTCTCCTCTTTCATTCATGATTTTATTTATTTGGGTCCTTTCTCTTTTCTTTTTGATAAGTCGGGCCAGGGGTTTATCAATTTTATTAATTCTTTCAAAGAACCAGCTCCTAGTTTCGTTGATTTGTTCTATTGTTTTTTTGGTTTCTATTTCATTGATTTCTGCTCTGATCTTTATGATTTCTCTTCTCCTGCTGGGCTTAGGGTTTCTTTCTTGTTCTTTCTCCAGCTCCTTTAGGTGTAGGGTTAGGTTGTGTACCTGAGACCTTTCTTGTTTCTTGAGAAAGGCTTGTACCGCTATATATTTTCCTCTCAGGACTGCCTTTGTTGTGTCCCACAGATTTTGAACCGTTGTATTTTCATTATCATTTGTTTCCATGAATTTTTTCAATTCTTCTTTAATTTCCCGGTTGACCCATTCATTCTTTAGAAGGATGCTGTTTAGTCTCCATGTACTTGGGTTCTTTCCAAACTTCCTTTTGTGGTTGAGTTCTAGCTTTAGAGCATTGTGGTCTGAAAATATGCAGGGAATGATCCCAATCTTTTGATACCGGTTGAGTCCTGATTTAGGACCGAGGATGTGATCTATTCTGGAGAATGTTCCATGTGCACTAGAGAAGAATGTGTATTCTGTTGCTTTGGGATGAAATATTCTGAATATATCTGTGATGTCCATCTGGTCCAGTGTGTCATTTAAGGCCTTTATATCCTTGCTGATCTTTTGCTTGGATGACCTGTCCATTTCAGTGAGGGGAGTGTTAAAGTCCCCTACTATCATTGTATTATTGTTGATGTGTTTCTTTGATTTTGTTATTAATTGGTTTATATAGTTGGCTGCTCCCACATTGGGGGCATAGATATTTAAAATTGTTAAATCTTCTTGTTGGACAGACCCTTTGAGTATGATATAGTGTCCTTCCTCATCTCTTATTATAGTCTTTGGCTTAAAATCTAATTGATCTGATATAAGGATTGCCACTCCTGCTTTCTTCTGATGTCCATTAGCATGGTAAATTCTTTTCCACCCCCTCACTTTAAATCTGGAGGTGTCTTCGGGCTTAAAATGTGTTTCTTGGAGGCAACATATAGATGGGTTTTGTTTTTTTTATCCATTCTGATACCCTGTGTCTTTTGACAGGGGCATTTAGCCCATTCACATTCAGGGTAACTATTGAGAGATATGAATTTAGTGCCATTGTATTGCCTGTAAGGTGACTGTTACTGTATATGGTCTCTGTTCCTTTCTGATCTACCCACTTGTAGGCTCTCTCTTTGCTTAGAGGACCCCTTTCAAGATTTCCTGTAGAGCTGGTTTGGTATTTGCAAATTCTTTCAGTTGTTGTTTGTCCTGGAAGCTTTTTAATCTCTCCTTCTATTTTCAATGATAGCCTAGCTGGATATAGTATTCTTGGCTGCATGTTTTTCTCGTTTAGTGCTCTGAAAATATCATGCCAGCTCTTTCTGGCCTGCCAGGTCTCTGTGGATAAGTCAGCTGCCAATCTAATATTTTTACCATTGTATGTTACAGACTTCTTTTCCCGGGCTGCTTTCAGGATTTTCTCTTTGTCATTGAGACTTGTAAATTTTACTATTAGGTGACGAGGTGTGGGCCTATTCTTATTGATTTTGAGGGGCATTCTCTGAACCTCCTGAATTTTTGATGCTCGTTCCCTTTGCCCATATTGGGGAAATTCTCCCCAATAATTCTCTCCAGTATACCTTCTGCTCCCCTCTCACTTTCTTCTTCTTCTGGAATCCCAATTATTCTAATGTTGTTTCGTCTTATGGTGTCACTTATCTCTCGAATTCTCCCCTCGTGGTCCAGTAGCTGTTTGTCCCTCTTTTGATCAGCTTCTTTATTCTCTGTCATTTGGTCTTCTATATCACTAATTCTGTCTTCTGCCTCATTTATCCTAGCAGTGAGAGCCTCCATTTTTGATTGCACCTCATTAATAGCTTTTTTGATTTCACTTGGTTAGATTTTAGTTCTTTTATTTCTCCAGAAAGGGCTTTTATATCTCTCGAGAGGGTTTCTCTAATATCTTCCATGCCTTTTTCGAGCCCGGCTAGAACCTTGAGAATTGTCATTCTGAACTCTAGATCTGACATATTACCGATGTCTGTATTGATTAGGTCCCTAGCCTTCGGTACTGCCTCTTTGTTCTTTTTTTTTTGTGTTGAATTTTTCCGTCTTGTCATTTTGTCCAGATAAGAGTAAATGAAGGGGCAAGTAAAATACTAAAAGGGTGGCAAACAACCCCAGGAAAATATGCTTTAACCAAATTAGAAGAGATCCAAAATCGTGAGTGGGGAGAAAGGGGATAAAAAGAGGTTCAAAAAGGAAGAGAGAAAAAAAAAAAGAAAAAAAAAAAAAAAAAAAAAAGAAAAGAAAAGAATTTTAAAAAAAGAAAACACCTAAGAAAAATGTAAAAAAATATATATATATATATTAGATAAACTAGTAAAAAATCGTTAAAAAAGAAAAAGGTAACAGTTAAAAAAAAAAAAAAAATTTACCCGAAGGCGAGAAAAAAAAAAAATGAAAAAGAAAAAATTAAATTAACTGCAAGACTAAAAAAAAATCACAGGAAAAAAGCCATGAGTTCCGTGCTTGGCTTTCTCCTCCTCTGGAATTCTGCTGCTCTCCTTGGTATTGAAACCGCACTCCTTGGTAGGTGAACTTGGTCTCGGCTGGATTTCTTGTTGATCTTCTGGGGGAGGGGCCTGTTGTAGTGATTCTCAAGTGTCTTTGCCCCAGGCGGAATTACACCGCCCTTACCCGGGGCCGGGGTGAGTAATCCGCTCGGTTTTGCTTTCAGGAGCTTTTGTTCCCTGAGCGCTTTCCGTAGAGTTCCAGAGGACGGGAATACAAATGGCGGCCTCCTGGTCTCCGGCCCGGAGGAGCCGAGAGCCCAGGGCCCCACTCCTCAGTGCGCCCTCAGAGAACAGCGCCCAGTTACTCCCGTCTGCCTGACCTCCGGCCGCGCTCCGAGCTCACCGAGCCTGCGACCGGTTCAAGGTAACACGGAGCTGCGAGCTTACTGTCGGCTCTGTCTCTGTAGCCGGCTTTCCCGTTCCAATACCCGCAAGCTCTGCGACACTCAGACACCCCCGATCCTTCTGTGACCCTGCGGGACCTGAGGCCACGCTGACCCCGCGTGGGCTTCGCCCCGGTTTAGCCTCTGGAGCGATGTCCCTCAGCGGAACAGACTTTTAAAAGTCCTGATTTTGTGCGCGGTTGCTCCGCCGCTTGCCGGGAGCCGGCCCCTCCCCCCGGGGTCTATCTTCCCGTCGCTTTGGATTCACTTCTCCGCTGGTCCTACCTTTCAGAAAGTGGCTGATTTTCTGTTTCCAGAATTGCTGTTCTTCTTCTCTTCGATCTGCCGATGGATTTTCAGGTGTTTGCAATCTTTAGATAAGCTATCTAGCTGATCTCCGGCTAGCTGAAGTAGTCTCAGCTTGCTACTTCTCCGCCATCTTGACTCCTCCCGGAGGAATAATTTCTAATGAACAGCTTGCTGTGGAAATGAGGTGAAGTATGCGCTTGGTCCACAGAAGTGCACAACATAGCTCTGGGGGCACTGTAGAGACTCAGAATGAAACACCAACTCCCTTTCTCCTCTTCCTTCTCCTCTGCTTGATTTCTTTTCTTTGCTAATCTTTGTCACTTGTCATATAGAAATGTAGAGTTTGCTGTCAGCTAGTGTCTTAGTGAAGAATAAGTAAAGTTCTCTTTTCTCAAAATGTGACATGTCCACCCACTTCATGTGATCTGTTGGTATAAGCAAATCAACAGAGCTGGACATACTACTTTATCTGAATAAACCTGTGGGAGAATAGGGGTCCCATGTTGTTGGCAAATATTCAAGAACGTGTCCTGTTCTTACATTCTAATCTTCTAATTTTGTTCTGGAGTCTCTTTCCTATTGGAGGTAACAGCTTTACCATGCAGACTTTTCAGGGTCTTATGACAGATATACATTTGCTGTGATTAGTTAGTTTCCTTTCTTCTTCCCAAAGGGGAGTATGAAGGTTGGAGGAGTTTGTACTTCACATCACTGAGGGACAGGGTCCCTGTATTCTTCTCTTGCTCATTTCAGGACCTCACTTTATAGAGGGTAGATTGATATGGTCCTTAGGATAATTGGGTTTGAGGTTCCATCTAGGTTTATGGAGAAATTGTTATTCTACCCCTGCCCCATTCATATCTCCAGTTCCTAATCTTACATCTGTAAAGTCCTCTCTGCCAAAACATATTCACAGTTTCTGGGGTCTAGGACACAGCCATATTTGGGGGCTGATCGTGTGTGGCGTATCCTTGCTTTTGATCTCTCTAGGTGATTATAAGGAGAAGGAGATGACTAGACCCAGTGTTTTTGGGTTTCCCCTTACACACAGGGATGTTTTTCCTTGCAATACTCCATGATAAAGGGAAGCAAAGACATCACTTTCTTGCTTTGAACTTCTCTCTCTCCTTCCTTGAATCTTCCCTATTACCTCTTTTTTTTTTTTAACGATTTTATTTATTTATTTGACAGAGAGAGATCACAAGTAGGCAGAGAGGCAGGCAGAGAGAGAGAGAGAGGAGGAAGCAAGCTCCCTGCTGAGCAGAGAGCCCGATGCGGGACTCCATTCCAGGACCCTGAGATCATGACCTGAGCTGAAGGCAGCGGCTTAACCCACTGAGCCACCCAGGCGCCCTCTCTATTACCTCTTGATGGGGCAAGATTTCTCTTGTGCCATGTCCTGCGTTCTCCTCACCTATGGCTGAGAGTTATCCTCCAAGTGCAGCTTGTATACAACTGGGTGCAGTTGTATTGCCCCTACCATGGTTTTGAGTCAACTGGCAAGTTCAGTTTAGCCTGTTCTTTATAAGTAAATGGAGACCTCAGAAATTTTGATCTCCTCAGTTCTTTCTCAAAAGAAAATCTAGTTTTCAGGACGGATGTGTGACTAGGGATTGAGAAAGCTTACTTTGATAATGAAATCTGTGCAAAAAGCCTTCTTTTTAGGTAAGTTCCCAGTCCCTCAGTGGTGTTAAGCTTTATGGCTTGGGTTTCATGGGAACAGTGTAGCACGATGGCTGTGGGTGTATAAGAGAGAATGTGTGCATGTTTGTGTGTGTCAGAGAGGACAGAGAGAGACAGAGTGTGTGTGAGAGAGAACTAATGTGAATGAAAAATAAATTCAGCAGATGCATGCTTCCAAAACATTTCCCCTTATAACCCTTGGTTTAGTGTATTTCAGAGATAGGTATCAACTCTGGTCTGTACAGTTTCCTCAAGTCTCTGATTTGTTGTTCACATTTGTGCAATGTGGTTTTCTTGTAGATTGGCGGAAGGAGAAGTTCCAGACCTGTGAGTTACTTCTGTCGTTTGGGTGCTCCTACTGTTATCCCATGGCTTCTGACATCTCCTTCAGCTTGCTGTGGTGATACAGATGCTGGCATCATCAATGGTGGTGGGGTGGGATGAGGCGGTGAAAGTCATGTAGCTGAGATTACTTGGTGTGACTGATACTGGATATAAATGAGTATTCTTTAGTGCTGGAGTCCTGTCTGGCCCTCAAGTGCCCTGTGACATGTCTAACCCCCAGATCAGTCTTATGCTTATTTCTTCCAGTTAGAGGCTGTGTGCTTGAGCCAAAAGGCTCTCATCTCATGAGGTTTAGCCCTCCCTGCATGCAGCTAGGTGTCTGGGGGGGGTGGTGGTTGTGTGCCTTATTATGTGGTAGGACAAGTCCTTGAATAATTGGTAACTGTCTCTGCAGTGACTGTCAGTCTGGATCCAGAGTCTGCCCATTCCATCCTTGCTCTCTCTGATGACAAGACTAGTGTGACCTTTAAAGACTCATGCAAGGGCTCAGAAGATGGAGTCTATAGTGTCTTGGGTCATGAAGGAATCACATCAGGGTGCTGTTACTGGGAGGTGGAGATCAAGAATGCAGAAAGAAGTGAGTGGGCCCTGGGGGTCTGTAGGAGAGATGTGGAGAGGAAAGGCTGGTACCAGGAATCCCCAGAAAAGGGGTTCTGGGTTGTGGCGATGTATGATAATATATTCGGTTCCCTCCCTGCTAATGGAGAACACATTGTGCCAATTCCCCAGAGGGTAGGTGTTTTCCTGGACCTGAAGGAAGGGGATGTCTCATTCTACAACATGGCTGATGGTTCCCACCTTTTCTCCTTCCCTCTTGCTTCCGCCTCTGGAACTCTGTTTCCATACTTCAGGTTGAGGTCAGGAGTTGTGTCCCTGACCATCTGCTCTGGGGTGGGTGGGCCTGTGCAGACCCCTTTACCCTTTAACAACCTTCCTTGTTCTTCAGAGGAACCTGGGAGCCTCCCAGGGCAGGGGTTCAGTTCAGGCTGTGGTGTTGATGGTGATTTCCCAGGGGCTGAATCTCCATTACTCCCCTGTGGTCCTGAAGCTATGTCCCCTTAATGCTCTAACACCAGATTCCTCATGGTGGCTCCTCCTGGAGCTGCAGAGCCCCAGGGGTAATAGCCTCTGAAGCTAGTCCTGAATGACTGGGTCTCTTGCCCTTCTTTTCTGGGTATAGACTGCTGGGGTGAGGTTATGAGAATAGTTGGTTCATGCCTTATGCTCAGGTATTAGAAGATAAATGTTGACTTTTTCAGCTGTAATGGGGTTGGCTTAATTTTGTTATTGGAAGTCATGTTTCTTTTGATCATGAACATTACTTCATGGAATCTTTATATTGTTTTGATATGAAATGAAATGAGGTCTTAATTATTCTGAATAATTAAATGGTGTTTATTTTATATAGTTTGAGTTGTGCAGATGAAACCAGAGGCTACAGGTGGGTTACCTGCTCTATTTAGGAAATGTGCACTCTGACTAAAAAACATTGTCCATCTGAACATTTCTGAAGAAATGTATGGACTTGAAGAAGAGTGGAGTGTAATATTCTATTTTACAGGCTTCCTATTCTGGAATGGATGAGACATACTTATCTTAATGAAATTTAGTAAATATTTGTTTCTTTCTGAAATACTGATGCTACATTAATTCAGGGAATAAAAAAATGAGAGTTTGCTTTTCCTTGTGAGTCAACAGCAGTTGGAAAGAACAGAACTGCTACCAGAATAAAGAGTTAAATGAAGATGAATGTTTTCAGATCCTGGGTGAATTGCAGAAAGCTTTGACCATGAGCACAGTTCCAGGATCTATGTACGGCTTCACAGTCCAATTGTAAAGGTGGATGGAACCCACAGGAAATAGAAGGAAGCCAGACTCTTGAGGACTCAGACCTTGATGAATAAAGGTTTGTTGGCTCCTGAAGTAGAGAACGCTGACTTGTTGTGGTTCTGGGAGAGATGAGAAAACACGGAATTGGAAGTGGAAGAAGGAGGTCACAGATCTCAGTTCCTGCCTGTGACCAAAAATAGGAAAAGGACTGGAGTCCCTTTGCATATTTTTCTTTGTCATGTAGATGTGTCATTTGTATTAATTATCTATTTTCTTTCTCCCTTCTTACCAGTGTGATTTTATGCCAGTTGTCCCTGGTAATATTTCAAAAGTAGTCTCTAGGTAACAGAGGAGTTAAATGAGTGTAGCTGGACTTAAGGAATCAATATAATTGATTCAATGCCTGAGACTGCCTGTTTATTCCACTTTGGGGAAAGACTGAGAACTTTTAAACTTTTAAGTATAGCCCTGTAGATGGGTGAAAATGTGGAGTTGTTGTGTTGTTATATAGAAGTTCCAATGTGAGTAAATGGTTTATGTGGAAGTTGAGGAACTGAAAGTGTGAAATCTGCTCCTTTTCAATTCATTGTCTTTTGATTCAAATCTACCTTGTATGTGCCCTACTTGTTGATACTGGATTTCATAAATGTTTCATTTTTGCCATGTGGCACATTTGGCACCGCCTTTGTCAGTTAGTGCACTGTTGGGTTTGGCCATCAAACCCTGAGATGGTGAATTAAAAGACTCCTCCAGACACCTTCATAGGAGAAAGGAGAGGCCTGGGGACCAGACACTCTAGAGGCAAAAGGCCTCCAGGCAAGCTTTTTCTCCAGTTTCATTGGGGTCATATCAATACAGAACGTGCAAGCACAAAGCAAGGAGGAATGTGTAGCCTTAATGGTCAGGACAGTAATATATGGGACAGCGTGTGGTAAGAGCAAAGAGGCTAGGAGTTCATGAAGTACATGAGCACCACATGTGTCTGTTTTTTCTTGAAAATTAAACATTTACTTTCTAGATGAGAGCCTTGAGCCACAGTAAGAATGTGGCCACTTTCAGTCAAGAAATTTCAATGGAGGCATAAATTTCTGGGCATTCCTCCTTTGTTTTTCAATTAGTTTCATCCAGGGAGGCATATACAAGTCAGATTTTGTTTATGCAGGCACTGAATTTCTACATAGCAACAGAGGGAACACAGCAAGACATAGCAGGAGAAAAATCTTTTTTCTTTTCGTGTTTTTAACTTAATTTAATTTTTTAAAGATTTTATTTATTTGTTAGAGAGAGAGAGAGAGATAGTGAGCAAGAGCATACACAAGCAGGCACAGTGGCAGGCAGAGGCTGAGAGAGAAGCAGGCTCCCTGTGGAGCAAGGAGCCTGATGCAGGACTCTATCCCAGGATGCTGGGATCATGGCCTGAGCCGAAGGCAGTGGCTTAACAGACTGAGCCACCCAGGAATCCCTCTTTTCGTGTTTTAAAAAAAAATTTTTATTTATTTATTTGTCAGAGAGAGATTGAATAAGCACAAGCAGGGAGATTGGCAGGCAGAGAGAGAAGCAGACTCCCTGCTGAGCAGAGAACCCAAAGCAGGACTCCATCCCCAGATTCTGGGATCATGTCCTGAGCTGAAGGAAGACATTTAACTGAGTGAGCCACCTAGGTGTCCCACTTTTGGTGTTGTTTCCCCCTTGACCTTATGATGCTACTGAGAGTGGCCGGAGAAGACTTAGTTTCCCTTGCCTTTGGGTGAATGAGTATGGCATTGTAGCAGGTTGTGTACCAGAGCGCTGCCTCCCAGGGAATCTTGTCAGTTCTCTAGTGAGAGTTTTCCTACCCAGCAGGCTTGGTCTGCAGCATGTTGGTGGATTTCTTTCCTCCCTGGGGACTCTGGTCCCACCTTGTCCAATAAACAGAATGTCAGTCTTATTCTTTCAAATGTGTTCCATCTTTTGTTTTTTTTTTTTTTTTTTTTTTTTAATTTTTTATTTTTTATAAACATATATTTTTATCCCCAGGGGTACAGGTCTGTGAATCACCAGGTTTACACACTTCACAGCACTCACCAAAGCACATACCCTCCCCAATGTCCATAATCCCACCCCCTTCTCCCAAACCCCCTCCCCCCGGCAACCCTCAGTTTGTTTTGTGAGATTAAGAGTCACTTATGGATGCTCTACCTCAGCCCTAGACGTAAAGTCTGCTTCCTATATCTTCTCCTTCTGGTTTCCTTAGAGCTTCTTTTATCTCTTTCATAATTAAATACATCTTTCTTAATTCTTTATATCCAATTTTCCCTGTTAACAAGAGTGATGTGGTTTCTGCCTCCTGACTGTACACTGAGTGATACAAACATCTAAACTGAATTGTATGTTGGGGGAGGGCATTGCACTGCTCACAGGACATGGGAAAGGGTAGTAGAGGAATTTTCAAATTTATCAAAATATTTATCCCAACAATAAAGTTATAAATATACTCTTTGGTATCTTTGTATATTTTTAAAAATACTCTATGTGTTAATATATTATCTGACATGTTCATCTCCTCTTACAGTGTACCTTGTGGCTTTATGACACTGGATTCCTTTTAGATGGGCTATGGGTATGTTTCCTTTGAAATGGAGAGGAAACAAAGGTATGGATGTGATACGAATTATCCACACAAAAAAGAGGAATCTTTTGAAACTAGTGGACCAGCTGCCCATGTAATTCCAGAAAGAATGGTTAAAACCATCATTCATGGGAGAAGTGAGGTCAGCATCATGGCAGAATGAGTCCTTCCATTTGTCTCCCGCATTCTATGTAGTAGGATTCCAAAACCCAACAAAGGTTCCTCTGGACAGCACACGAGACACCAAAGAGATCCATCCATGTTTACATCCAAGAGGGTGTGGATTGGTCTTCAGGGAGACCAAAGCCCAGGCAGCTTGGTGGGGCCTGTTACCCTGGCTTTTACAGTGGTGCTCACCTGTGACTCCTGGAGTCAAGAAGGTGGGGCTGGATAGGGGTGAGTGAAAGGCTACTTGTCCCTTTGGGCTATGATTGGAGGACCCCATAGCTGTGAAGAGCTATGTCCTCTGAGGTAGGACATCTGTGACCAGGAGAGGACTGTGGGGGAAAGGAAAAGGCAAGGGAAGGAAGGAGGCAGAGAAGAAGAAATACTTTATTCTCTGTCTGCCCTGAGAGTTCAGCAAGAGAGCTCCTAGCTCCGTGGGATTCATGAACTTGAGGATCCCCCTCCTGGAGTGTGGGGCATGCCCCAAACCCAACGGACTTAGTACATACTGGCCCCCCCAGAGTTGCCAGTGTCCTCTTTTTTTTTTTTTTCCCTTTGAGCCTGGTCTATACAGCCACCAGCCACCAGAGCTACTCTGGTAAGAGAAAGCAAAAACTTATGCTCTTCTGCCACCTGCTGTAATACTAAAGAAGGGCCTCTAACCTCCCACCCATGAACTGTTAGAATCATAGTTAACAAATTTTTGCCTACATACAAAAGGTGTTGGCTACTTCAAACTATTTGGCAGAGAAAAATCTCATTAAAGAGCATGAAAAATCAGGGTAATATGGTTTTGCTAAAAAGAAATGACATTTCTCCAGCCACCAAGCCTACATTTACAGAAGACTGTGATCTAAGTAATAGAGAATTCAAAATAACGGTCAGAACAGAATTCAACAAGATACAAGAGAATCAGGCAATCCAATGAACTCAGTAAAAAAATGAATGGATATAAGGAGTACTTTACCCAAGAGACCAAATTTCTAAAAAAGCACCAAACAGAAATTTTGGAGCTGAACTCAGTAAATGAGATGAAGAATGCATTAGAAAGATTGGAAATAGAGCAGATCAGGTGAAAGGGAGAATACATGGTCTGAAAGGTGGAATCTAGACATGATTCAGGTGGAAGTGAAGAGAAGTAAGGTTTATTATTATTTTTTAAAATGAAGAAACCCTGGGGTGCCTGGCTGCTTCAGATAGTGGAGCATCTGATTATTGATCTTTGGGTTGTGATCCAAAGCCTTACATTGCATGTAGAGATTACTTAAAAGGAAAACAACTTAGAAAATGAAGAAATTCTGCAAGAGCTACCAGTTTCCATTAGGAAAGCCAATTAAGAATATTGGGTATATCAATAAGAGAAGAGAAGGAGAAGAGGGGCAGAGCTCTTATTACAAAAGTGTTGTCTCAGAACTTCCCAATCCTGGGGAAAGAACTGGACATAGAAGTCTGTGAATTTAATAGATAATCTTATTACCTCAATACAAAAATATCATCTCCAATACACTTTCCATTGACACTGTCAAATGTCAAAGATAAAGAAGGAATCTTGTATAAAAGAAAGTAATGTAAAATTAAGCCCCCATAGGAGAGATAATCAGCAGGTTTCTCAGTAGAAACTCTGTAGGCCAGGAGAGAGGAATGACATACTCATAGCATTAACAAATAAATATTGCCAGACAAGAAATCTGTATCCAGGATTTATCTTTCAGACATGAAGGAGAAATAAAGACTTTCCGACACAAAGAACACTTGAGGGAATTCCCCACTACCAGCCCTGCCTCCAAGACATATTGAGCAGAATTTTAATAGTGTAATGAAACAATGATGGTACAGAGACTCTGAGTAAGCTGGCAGACAGAGTGAGAAACTGTAAGCTTATTTTAGAATAAGGCATTAAACACTCAATGAAAACAGCAATGGCTAAAGTTATTAAAAATAACTAGAGCTACTACAGTTGGTAACAAACTATACCAGGAAAAGAGTTTGTGACAGCAAAAATGTAAAAGGGGAGGAGGAAAATGAGAACAGCCATGTAGGCAAATGAAGAAAAGTTGCTAACAGCAGGAGAAGCACCATTTAATCTATGAGACAGTTTATACAAACCTCAGGGTAAGACAAAACAATATCTAGAGCAGAGAGAACCTCAAAAAGGGGCAAACTGAGGGAATCATCATGGAAAACCAGCAAGTGATAAAAGTAGACAGAAACACAAAGAAGAAGAAATAATAAAGATAGAAAAATACCAGAAAAAAAAGATAAAATGATGATAGTAAGTCCTTACATATCAATAATCACTTAAACGTAAGTGGGTTGACTTTACCAATCAAATGACGGAGAGTGCCTTGAGAAATTAAAAACAAGACCCAAGTATGTGATGCTTTCAGAAGGGTCATTTTAGCTGTAAGGACAAACGTAGGTTTATAGTGAAGGAACAGATGTGCATAACCCAAGCGAATGGTACCGAAAAGAAAGAAGGTGTAGCCATGTGTGTATCAGACAAGTTAGAGTTCAAGCCAAAAAGAAGATATAACAGTTGTAAATAGATGTGCCCTCAATACCTGAGTATTGAAATACATTAAACAAATACAGATCTTAAGGGAGAGATAGACAATTATCCAATAACAGCAGGGGACCTCAATACCTGATGGTCCACAGTGGATTTACCACCCAGGTGCAGAATCAGTAAGGAAACAGAGCATAACCACACTTCAGAAAAAAATTACAGACATTTACAGAACATTCTTTCCACCTGCAGAGGAATACATATTCTTCTCATGTATACCTTGAATGTTCTCCAGGATGGATCCCCTGATGGGACACAGAAATCTTATCAAAATTAAGAAGATTGAAACCATATCAGCCAACTTCTGTGACCAAGTTGGTATGAAAGTAAAAAATGAACAAGAGGAAACTGAGTAGACCTAAAAATATGTGGGAGAGAGATGACAAAGTTTTAAACAACTGAAGCCAAATACCTGGTTTTTGGGCTAGTCTTGAAAGCATATGCAGAACAATATTGTCTTAGGTGCATTATTAACTTACATGCACGTCACGTTTTATTCCCTACTAAGGACGTTTACACATTACTTAACCTCATGCATGATCAATCATTTACTTTGCTTTTTACCCCGACTCCCTGTTAACCCACTGATTATAGGAACCTAATGGGGAGTGGAAAGAAACATTTGTCTCAAAATTATCTGACATACCTGATCATTCCAGGTCCTGAATGGGATGCCTTATTTTCCAGAAGAATATAGAGCTCCAGATTGTTTCAAGGCCCACTGTCTCAAAGTTTCCAGGAACACCTCATCCTCCTCTCATACATTCACCTCCTTCCCCAAACAAGTAGTGGCTGTCCCTTCTCCTCCAGAGGGCAATGCAGCTTTGGGAATGATAGCCAGCCTTCTCACTGGGCTTTCCTTGTGTTAATGAAGATTTCTTTGCCTCAACACCCATGTCTCAGACATTGGCTTACTGGGCATTGGGTGCTCAACTAGTCTGAGTTTGGTAACACAATCAATAGGTCAAAGAGGAAATCAAAAGGGAAATAAAATAATGGTCTCCAACAAGTGAAAATGAAAATACAATATATCAAATTTTGTGGGTTGCAGTAAAAGCAGTTCAGAGAGGAAGTTTAGAGCAACAAAAAAATTAGGAAGATCTCAAATAAACAATCTACCTTTACACTTCAACAAACTAGAAAAAGAGGAACAAATTAATCCCCAAGTTAACATGGGAAGAAATACTAAAATCAGAGCAGAAGTAAATGAAATAGAGACCAAAAAAAACAACCGAAAGGATCCGTGAAACTAAAAGCAGGTTCTAGAAGATGATGAACACAAACTGGCAAAAAGTTAGCTACTCTAAAAAAAAAAAAAAAAGAGAGAGACATAGTACTGTACGGTGACTAATATAATATAATAAAAAAAGAAGAAATAAAGGAGGGTTATTACAGTCAATAGGACAGGAATATGTAGAATCATGAAAGCTATGAATAATTGCATACCAACAAATTATATATCTAAAAGTTGATATCCAGGATCTATAAAGAACTCCTCAAACTCAACACGCACAAAACAGACAATCATATCAAAAAAAGGCAGAAGATATGAACAGACACTTCTCCAATGCAGACATACAAATCAGACACATGAAAAAATGTTCATCATCACTAGCCATCAGGGAGATTCAAATTAAAACCACATTGAGATATCACCTTACACCAGTTAGAATGGTCAAAATTAGCAAGACAGGAAACAACATATGCTGGGGGATGTGGAGAAAGGGGAACCCTCTTCCACTGTTGGTGGGAATGCAAGTTGGTGCAGCCTCTTTGGAGAACAGTGTGGAGATTCCTCAAGAAATTAAAAATAGAACTTCCCTATGATCCTGCCATTGTACTCCTGGGTATTTACCCCAAAGATACAGATGGAGTGAAAAGAAGGGCCATCTGTACCCCAATGTTTATAGCAGCAATGGCCACGGTTGCGAAACTATGGAAATAACCAAGATGCCCTTCAACGGACGAATGGATAAGGAAGATGTGGTGCATATACACTGTGGAGTTTTATGCCTCCATCAGAAAGGACGAATACCCAACTTTTTTAGCAACATGGACGGGACTGAAAGAGATTATGCTGAGTGAAATAAGTCAAGCAGAGAGAGTCAATTATCATATGGTTTCACTTATTTGTGGAGCATAACAAATAGCATGGAGGCCATGAGGAAATAGAGAGGAGAAGAGACTTGGGGGAAATTGGAAGGGGAGGTGAACCATGAGAGACTATGGACTCTGAAAAACAATCGGAGGGTTTTGAAGGGGCGGGGGGTGGGAGGTCGGGGGGTACCAAGTGGTGGGTATTATAGAGGGCACGGATTGCATGGAGCACTGGGTGTGGTGGAAAAATAATGAATACTGTTATGCTGAAAATAAATATAAAATAAATAAATTTAAAAAAAAAAGGAAATGGGTACATTCCTAGAAACACACAACTGAACAAGAGTGACTTAGGAAGATGGAGACAATCTGAACAGACCAGTATAGTCATTTGAGAGGCACAGGTGGAGGCTGAAGGTCAGGAAGACGGGCTTGTAGGGGAGGCACAAACACCTGAGAACCTGGGGTTGAGGATCACATGGGGCCTACAGGCCCCCAAATTGCACATGGCATACAAAGGAGCTCTCCTTATGGCCATTCTCTTCCCACTGATAACCAGATTAGCTCTGACCTGGCTGAGTTCCAAGAGGCCTCTCACCTTGCCTCTGTATTCATTGTGGATATCTGGGCACCAGGAACTTGGAACAGCTACAGTGAGATTCCAGAAAAATCTCATCCCTACTCCACTGCTATCCCTTCCAGAAAGAGAGCTCTCCCTTTGGACCTGCCTATTTGTCTCTTCCCCCCAGAGCCCAGCTGGTGGAGGATGTGCCCTGGGACAATATCCCTGCTGAGAAGGGACTGTTCTTTCTACTACCATCTGACTGAATAAGACAAGTACTGACTCTGACTTCACACCAGTATGAGGAACCCTAGCCCTCAGGACACTTAAGCAGGCCCTGCCTCTCCTAGCATCTTGCACAGTCACCATGGAGGTTTTCTGAATGGCAAAGTGCACTCCAAAGCCCCCCCTGTTATTGAAGAAAACTTGTTAGAGGACAAAGAATTGTTGAAGCCATGCCATTCTTGGAAGCTGTTCCTATGTTCGTCCTGATCTTTGTCCTGTGAACTCCCTGGAATTAACAGTTATCTGATGTTAATGAGATCACCACGTGCTCCCTGACCAGCCTGCCAATGTGCCTGCCCTTTCACCAGCCATGAACACAGGAAGCTCCTTACCTGATCTCACCATCTTTCACTTTCCCCTGGCATTTCCCATCCCCCAGGGCCCTGAGGAGACAGCTTACCCCAGCCTGAGTGAGGCTAT
Source organism: Mustela putorius furo (assembly GCF_011764305.1). Taxonomy (NCBI): domain Eukaryota; kingdom Metazoa; phylum Chordata; class Mammalia; order Carnivora; family Mustelidae; genus Mustela; species Mustela putorius. The sequence goes on along the minus strand of NW_025421488.1, from coordinate 33,304 downwards.
CAGTACCTCCAAATTAAGACCTAGCATGATCCACCTCAGGATCAGTGGGAGCCAGTGCCTGGACCACCTTGGCTTTGATGAGAGAGGACTTTACTCCCTGCTCAGCTACACATCCTGTGGTCTTTCCTGAGCAATCCTAACCCCTAGGTTTCTTGGAGCATTCCCCCATCCCCATATTCGAGGCTCTGATAGCTATCCCTCACTATCAGCCTTCTCCCTCCTCACTCAGTGCTCTGGTTCTCACATTCTCCAATTCCTCCCCCTCTGCTTCTTCTCCTGTGCTGGGTAACCCCCTTACCCAGCTTCTCCCCCTGGAATCCCTTCCTGTCACTACCATGTGCCCCTCAGCTGCTTGAGGTTGCCCAAGGGCCCAGCTGATACCCAAGAGCGGCTGCCCAAAAAGTTTTTGACAACAATGCCACATGCCTTGTCCTGCATCACTCAGGGTGTCCCCCAGATATCAGCACATTGTCCACTGATCAGAGGCTGCCTCCATTCCCATACAGCCCCCCAAATTTGGTTCTGCCCACCCAGATACCTACCCCAAAGCCTCTATAGCATCCAGCGATGTCCTCTCAGACCTGCAGGTGTTTTGACCAGCCTGACCAGCCTGCCAATGTGCCTGCCCAGGGGCTGCCCACCACACTGTGGGACACTATACCCACCCAGCTCAATGGGCATGAGCAAGCATTTTACCATCAGCCAGTGAGGGACTTCAGCCTGGGAAACCTGTTTCCTCACAGCGTGCTTTTTGATGACTGCTGCTCTGATTTGTTTGTCCCCTGGCATGCACACACTCTATCTCAGCAGCAGGAATGGTTTAGCATGGAAGCCCATCAACAAGCCTGGTGTTGGACCCCCCAGCTTTTCTGAGGGGCCTTTATTTTTAGGGGACAAGGGGCCAGTTAGTGGCTTCCAGGACCCCCATGCCCTCAACCACCAGAGCTTAACCTTCTGTTCCTGCCATGGCTCAGGGCCCAACATCATCCTCGCAGGAGAGTCCTCCCACGTTATTGTAATGAGATTGTGGCAGCCCTGGCTGGAGTGCCTGGCAGATGCTGGCGAGGATGCGGAGAAAGGGGAACCCTCCTATATGGTTAATGGGAATGCAAGCTGGTACAACCACTCTGGGCACAGCATGGAGGTTCCTGAAAAAGTTGAAATAGAGCTACCTTACGATCCAGCAATTGCACTACTGGGTATTTACCCTAAGGATAAAAACATAGTGATCAGAAGGGGCATATAACCCAAATGTTTATAGCAGCAATGTCCCCAATAGCCAAACTATGGAAAGAACCTAGATGTCCATCAAGAGACAAATCGATCAAGAAGGTGTGGTATATATACACAATGGAATACTATGCAGTCATCAAAGAAAAATGAAATCTTGCCATTTGCGACAATGTGGTGGAACTAGAGGGTTTTATGCTTAGAGAAATAAGTCAATCAGAGAAAGACAGCTATCATATGATCTCCCAGATATGTGGAAGTGAAGAGGCAACGTGGGGAGTTTGGGGGGGGGGGGGGGTAGGGAAAGAATACATGAAACAAGATGGGATTGGGAGGGAGACAAACCATAAGAGATTTTTACTGCCACAAAACAAACTGAGGGTGACTGGGAGTAGGGGGGTAGGAAGGGGGATTGGGGCTATGGACATTGGGGAGGATATGTGATATGGTGAGTGCTGTGAAGTATATCAACCTGGTGATTCGCAGAGCTGTACCCCTGGGGATAATAATACATTATACGTTTATTAAAAAAATTTAAAAAAAAAAGTTTCTATGGTGAGTGCTGTGAAGTGTGTAAACCTGGTGATTCACAGACCTGTACCCCTGGGGATAAACACATTATATGTTTATTTAAAAATTAAAAACAATTAAAAAACAATTAAAAATTAAAAACAAAACAAAAACCCCAAAATGCCCAAAAGGAAACCTCGTGGTCAAATGACGTCACTAGTGAATTCTAGCGAACATGCAGTGGAAAATTAATATCAATACTCCTCAAACTCTTCCGGAATGTTAAGGAGGAGGCAACAATTTCAAATTCATTCTACAACGGCAGTATTATTTTGATAGCAAACCAGATAAGGACACTACCATAAGAAAAAAGCAATAAACCAGAATCCTTGATGAATATAGATGGAAAAATTCTCAGCAAAGTGTTATCAAACTGAGTTCACACATGAAAAAAATTAGACACCATGGCTAAATGGGATTTATCTGTGGGATGCAAGCATAGTTGAACCTACAAAGATCAATAAGTGTAATTCAATACACCAAGAAAATGAAAGGCAAAAATCACATGATCGTCTCAAAAGTTGCTCAAAGAAATTAGACAAAATATACCATTCTTTTATGATAACTCTTAATAGATTGGATATAGAAGGAGCATACCTCTACATATAAAGGCCACCTACAGGAAACCCACAGCAAACCTCCCACTCAATGAAGAAAAATTGAAAGCATTTCCTCTAAGAATAGGAACATAACAAGGAAGGACAGGGTCACCACCTCTACTCAATATAGTAGTGGAAGTCCTAGCTAGAACAATTAGGCAAGAGAAAGAAAGAAAATCCTTCGACATCAGGAAGGAAGAAGTGAAAACGTCACTCTTTGCAAATATTATCTTACATACAGAAAAATTTGAAGAGTCAATTAAAAAAAATCTGTTGAAAGTAATCAATGATTCAATAAAGTGACATATTACAAATTGACTTACAAAAATCAGTGACATCCTTGTACGCTGACAGTGAAACATCAGAAAATGAAAACAGCATCAAAAACAACAACATAGGAATATAAGAAACCAGGGAAGTGAAGGACCTTTACAATGAAAACTATAAGACTTTCCTGAAAGAAGTTGGAGACACAAACAAATGGAAACACATCCCATGTTTATGATTTGAAGAATTAATACTGTTGAAATGACCATATTACACAAAGCCATTACAGAGTCAATGTGATCTCAATCAAAATTAGAAGAAATCATTCTGAAATTTGTGTGGAAGCATAGGAGACTAAAAAACCAAAGCAATCCTGCAAAAAGAGAGCAAAGCTGGAGGTAGCACATTTCTTCATTTCAAACCATACCTCAAAGCCATAGTAACAGAATCCAATGTGGTAATGGCAAAAAAAGCAACCTATGCACCAATAGAACAGAATAGAGAGCCCAGAATTAAATACCAACACATGTGGTCAACCAATAATAGGTAAGGAAGCCAAGAAGACTGAATAAAAAGTATAGTCCCTTCAAGAAATGGTGCTGGGAACACTGGAGAAACACAAGCAGAACAATGAACTCTTTGGATCATCTACTCCTTTCAGAATATATTTTCAATGTGCAGCTAATAAATATTTACAGACATTATACAGATTATAAAAAGAAATTCAAGAAACATGTTAAGAGAGTTAAGTTTAAAGCTTTCTAATAGAAATTCCCTTATTTAGGGTAGAAGTTCGAATATGATCTCTGTCTCCCCTCCTGCCTGTCTGATCTCTGGAGCACTCCTATTGCTGGTGCTCCCAATCTGATGCCCTCTGTTTAGAGCTCAGCTGAGCTTGGGGTACACCTGGCTCCTGTAGGATTTGGCCACACAACCAAATGAACCTTGAGTTTCTGTCACTCAGATTTAAAATGAGGAAAGACTCTCCTCTGAGGATTAGAGTAAATTATTTATTGAAATAAAGTACTTAATGTTCAGAATGAAATGGCACCTGGTGAATGGTGGGCCTGATTATTTGGTGAAGGTCAGCAGAGAGCTGGATCCTGGCCTCATGGTTTCAGCATACAGTCCAGCCTTTGCAGATAAGTTTCTCTGACAGAGACTCTGACACAGGCTGATTCCAATTAGCCTCTCAGGTTTGGTCAGGATCTCTTTTGCTTTTACTGCCCCAGGCCTCTCTCCCTTGACGCTTTCAAGGTGAGAGCCCAAAGTGCCAGTTCTCCAGGCCTTTTCCCATAACTTGGCACTCACATCCCTTCCACCCAGTTTGCCCATTTCAGCCTTGACCTTGGATGGGCCTGACCTACATGTGCCTGAGAGAGTGGGTACATTCTCTCAGGTCACACTTGCTCTTGGAAAATGATTCACTGACATCGCAGGAACTGAGGAATGTGATTGAGACACTCTGGGCATTTCTGTGACTATGTACTGAGTGAAGTCTTCCACTGATGAAGCAAAATACATAGTGTCCTTAATTTTCAGACCTTTACTCTCAATGTGCTCTGAAGAATTAAACTGTGACACATAAATGGATGTGCAACAGGTTCACATATTTCAAATATCTTTCCTGCTGCCTGTTGATTGCTTTTAAAAATTACAGTCTCAAAAAAACATTACATTCCCTTTAACTGGAGGTAGGTTAATCATTAATGGAATTATTACCAATTGCTCAATGATACTTGAAACCATCCCAAAGGGCTTTAAATCAGTATATTCATGCAGAATAATAGTGAGTTCTTCAACAGAAGGTAGTTCATTAAGGAGTAATTCATCTTTTGTTTTAAGAAGAAAATTCGTGTTTTCCTTCTCAGTTTGTCAGTCATCTTCTCCATCTGACAGCAGTGGAGGAAGTGATATACAAGAGGAAGATGATGAGAAAGAGGAGGCGCAGGGGCGGTGACGCAGTTCCCTGCGGGGGGAGGTCCTGGCCTTGACTGTGGAGGGAATTCAGGTGGCTGCCCCTTGGCAGGCGGAACCTCCACGTCCTGTCTGCTGCCCAGGGACACCTCATGCGACTGCAGTGACGGCCATGACCCCGGGACAGGTATACAGCTCCAAGACTGCACTGCTTGATCTTGGCCATCCCCCAAACCGGTGCCATTAAATTTCAGAGTTTCAAGCTGAGCTGCCGTGGCCTCAACTACTTCCACGGTGTCGTGCCAGAGGGCCCTCAGACAGGCTCAGAGCTCATTAGGAAAAAGATAGAACTGTGCGGGTTGTAACCACATCTGCGCCAGATTCCATGCGTTTCTAGGGTAACTGCAGGCGGACCTTCCTGGAGACATGCCCCCGCCACTTACACAGGGGCACTTCCAGGGGAGCCTACTCTGCACTTGCTTTTCTTTTAATTTCTTATTTACTCATTGTTAATTAATGAGTGTAATAAAATTTCTCCAAGTGTCTATAAGAATATCTTTTTCCTTGTTTGTGAGTCCTTTGCCTTTATATAGCTCAGGGCTTTGGTGGGAGTGATGCCTCCTCACTTAACTTGGAATCTCAGACATTAGAATCAGAGTGGATCTCCTACTCAGAGGGTGCTGGGACAGGGCCCACTGTCACATGCACTGTGCAGCTGACCTCAGGGTGGACATCAGCATGCTCCACCCCTTGGGGGTTCCTTAAGGTATTCTCAGGGCACCTATGTTTTGATACTTGGGTTATGGGATGACAATCTCTTGAGAGGGGCTGTGATCACCGAGGGGCAGATGTGTGGGCTCAGAGGATGGTGAACATACCCACTGTACCCTTTGATGCCTCATAGCAGGCTGCCAGGGCAAAACTCAGCCCACCAGCTAGAGTAATCCTGGTTAGAGGAGGAAGGAAAATTTTGAAAGGCCAAAAGAATACTATGACTGTGTGTGTGTGTGTGTGTGTGTGTGTGTTGTCATATTCCACATCTTTCCAGGTAGCAAACAAGCAAAAAATTTTACCCTGCAGCAGAAGATAACTCAGTGAACCTCTTCATCTTAACAGTGTCAAAATAACTGAAGCTCTCTGCAAGCTGGAATGAGTGGCATGATATATACAAAGTCCTGAAAGGAAAAAGAACTATAACCAAGAAGAATGTACTTGACAAGACTATTGTTCAGATTTGAAAGAGAGATCAACATCTTCCTATAGAAATGAAAGCTAAAGAAGTTTACCACCGCCAAAACATTCTTACAATAAATGTGAAACTGACATTTTAAAAAAATGGAAAATGAGGGGTGCTGGGTGGATAAGTGGGTTAAAGCCTCTGCCTTTGGCTCAGGTCATGGTCCCGGGGTCCTGGGATCGAGCCTGATTTCTCCTCTCTCTCTCTCTGCCTACTTGTGATCTCTGTCTGTCAAATAAATAGGCAAATAATAAATAAATAAATAAATAAATAAATGGAAAATGAGCAGCCAGAAATTGTATAACTAAGTTATGAGTTAAAAGATGTAAAATACAAAAAAAATGTCAATATGATAGCATGTACATAATATATGGAAGAGATAAGGAAAAAGGAAGAGAATTTTTTTTTAAAGAATGTATTTATTTTTTAAAGGTTTTTTTTTTTTTTATTTGACAGAGAGAGAAAGAGAGAGAGCACAAGAAGGGGGAACAGCAGGCAGAGGGAGAGAGAAGCAGGCTGCTGAGCCGGGAGCTGGATGTAGGGCTTGATCCCAGGACCCTGGGATCAGACCAGAGCTGAAGGCAGAGGCTTAAGCAACTGAGCCACCCAGGGATGTGTAAAGAATGTGTTTAGACTCAAGTGACTGTCTAATTCATATACACTGCTATAATGCAGGATATTATATAAGAACATCAGGGTAATGGAAAACCTAAAATCTGTAGTGGATATACAAAATTTTAAAAAAGAGAATGCCAAACAGCACTATAGAAACTCATCAGTCACAAAGAAAAGCAGGAAGGTAAGGAGACAGGAACAGAAAACTACAAACAACCGGACAACAAATAACAAAATTTCAATAAGGACATATGTGTGAATAATTACGTTAAATGTAAAGAGCCTAAATATTCCAATCAAATAACAAGGTAGAGAATGGATAAATAAGCAAGACCTATCTGTATGGTGCCCAGAAGAGATCATCTCAGATGTAGAGATACATGCAGAGTAAAAGCTAAGGTATGGAAAACATAGATGCATGTGTTTGGAAGCAAAAAATAACCGAACAAACAAAATGATAACAACCCAGAGAAGAAATGGTTATATCAGAAAAAATGGAATTTAAAAAACAGACTGTGGGACACCTGGGTGGCTCAGTGGGTTAAGCCTCTGCCTTTGGCTCAGATCATGATCTCAGGGTTCTGGGATCAAGCCCCACATCAGGCTCTCTGCTCAGCAGGGAGCCTGCTTCCCCCTCTTTCTCTGTCTACCTGTGATCTTTCTCTCTGTCAAATAAATAAATAAATAAATAAATAAATAAATAAAATATTTAAAAAAAAAACACAAAAAGCACAGACTGTAATGAGTGACAGAGAAAGACATTACATAATGCAAAGGGGTAAATCCAACAGGGAGATATAACAATTCTAAATATCTATGCACCCAACACTGAAGCACCTAAATATATAAAGCAAATATTAATGGACATAAGGAGACAAGATGATATGGCACAGCAAGAGTAGGGGGCTTTAACCCCAAAGTACATCAATGGGTAGATCATCAAGGCAGAAAATCAATATGGAAATCATGTCTTTGGATGAGAAATGAGATCATGTGGACAACATGGATGTATACAGACCATTCCATCCCAAAACAGCAGAATACACATTTTCTTCCAGTGTATATGGAACATCTAGAGTATATCACATGTTAGGGCATAAAACAAGCCTCAGTAAATTTAAAAAGATTGAAAGCATACCATGCAACTATTCTTGACCCCTATGGTATGTAACTAGAAATCAACCACAAGAAAAAAACGGGAAAACACACAAACACGTAGAGTCTAAACAACATGATACTAAACAGTGATTCAACAAAGCAGTCTAAGGGAATAAAATAATGGGAAATATATACAAATACCTATAAAAAGTGGAAACATGAAAAATAAAAATATCCTCTCCATATAATAAAAAACAAAAATAATGAGAGTGATGAGACAATGGTAAAAAAAAAAAAAAAAATCATTGAACACAGGGAAAACATTTTGTTAAAATTTGAATTCAATTAGCCAACATTTAGTACATCATTAGCTTCTGATGCACTGTTCAATGATTCATCAGTTGCATATACACCCAGTGCTCATCACTTCGTGTGTACTCCTTAATGCCCATCACCCAATTACCCCATACCCCCATCAACCTCCCCTTTCACAACCCTCAGTTTGTGTCCCAATAGTTCAGTTTTGCTTTTGTTTCTCTTGCCTTTAGAGACATGTCTTGCAAGACTTTGCTCTGGCCAAGGTTGAAGTGGTTACTGCCTTTGTTCTCAGAGATTTTCATGGATTCCTGCTTCACATTGGGTCTTTCATCCATTTTGAGTTTATCCTTGTGTATGGTGTGTGGTTCTCTCTCATTATTAATGTATAGAAATGCAACTGATTTCTGTGCATTGATTTTGTATCCTGTCATATGGCTGTATTGCTGTATGAGTTCTAGCAATTTTGGGGTGGAGTTTTTTGGGTTTTCTTTTTTTTTAATTAATTAATTAATTTCCAGCATAACAGTATTCATTTTTTTTCCACCACACCCAGTGCTCCATGCAATCCGTGCCCTCTATAATACCCACCACTTGGTACCCTGACCTCCCACCCCTCGCCCCTTCAAAACCCTCGGATTGTTTTTCAGAGTCCATAGTCTCTCATGGTTCAACTCCTCTCCAATTTCCCCCAAGTCTTTTCTCCTCTCTATTTCCTCATGGCCTCCATGCTATTTGTTATGCTCCACAAATAAGTGAAACCATATGATAATTGACTCTCTCTGCTTGACTTATTTCACTCAGCATAATCTCTTTCAGTCCCGTCCATGTTGCTAAAAAAGTTGGGTATTCGTCCTTTCTGATGGAGGCATAAAACTCCACAGTGTATATGCACCACATCTTCCTTATCCATTTGTCCGTTGAAGGGCATCTTGGTCCTTTCCATAGTTTTGTGACCGTGGCCATTGCTGCTATAAACATTGGGGTACAGATGGCCCTTCTTTTCATTCCATCTGTATCTTTGGGGTAAATACCCAGGAGTGCAATGGCAGGGTCATAGGGAAGTTCTATTTTTAATTTCTTGAGGAATCTCCACACTGTTCTGCAAAGAGGCTGCACCAACTTGCATTTCCACCAACAGTGGAAGAGGGTTCCCCTTTCTCCACATCCCCTCCAACACATGTTGTTTCCTGTCTTGTTAATTTTGGCCATTCTAACTGTTATAAGTGATATCTCAATGTGGTTTTAATTTGAATCTCCCTGAGGGCTAGTGATGATGAACATTAAGTACCACGCCATCTGGGAAGAGAGAAAGTTTGACTTCTTTGCCAATTTGAATGCTTTTTATTTGTTTTTGTTGTCTGATTGCTGAAGCTAGGACTTCTAGTACTATGTTGAACAATAGTAGTGAGACTGGGCATCCCTGTCATGTTCTTGACCTTAAGGGAAAAGCTCTGTTTCTTCCCTTTGAGAATGATATTTGCTGCTTTTCATAGATGAATTTAATGATACTGATGCATGTTCCCTCTATCCCTACACTTTGAAGAGTTTTAATGAAGAAAGAATTTTGAATTTTATCAAATGTTTTTTCTGCATCAACTTAAAGGATCATATGCTTCTCGCCTTTTCTTTTATTTATGTGATCTATCACATTGATTGATTTGTGAACATTGAACCTCGCTTGCATCGCAGGAATCAATTCCACTTGGTCGTGGTGAATAATCCTTTTAATGTACTGTTGCATCCTATTTAGTAGTATCTTGGTGAGAATTCTAGCATCTAGGTTTATCAGGGATATTTGTCAGTAACTCTCCTTTTTGGTTGGATCTTTATCTGGTTCTGGGATCAAGGTAAAACTGGTCTCATAGAATGATTGGGAAATTTCTTTCCATTTCTTTTTTTTTTTTTTTTAAAGCAGCTTCAGAAGAGTAGGTATTAGTTCTTCTTTAGATGTTTGGTATAATTCTCCTGGAGTCATATGGCCCTGGATTCTTCTTTGTCAAGAGATTTTTGATTACTGTTTCAATTTCCTTGCTGGTTGGCATATAGCTGCTATAATATGTTCTTAAATTTGTTTCTATTTCCTTGGTGTTGGTTTTGATCTCTCCTCTTTCACCTATGGTTTTCTTAATTTGCGTCACTTCTCTTTTCTTTTAAACAAATTTATTTGGCTTTATTTATTCATTTCTGATAGAGAGAACGTGAAAATGAGCGAGAGAGAGAACAAGTTGGGGGAGGGACAGAGGAAGAAGCAGACTCCCTGCAGAGCCAGGAGCCTGATACGGAACTTGATCCTAAGACCTGGGATCATGACCTGAGCTGAAGGCAGGTTCCTGACTGACTAAGCCACCCAGGTGCCCAAGAGTCCTTTTTCTTTTCTTTTTTTAAAGTCTGGCTGGGAGTTTATCAATCTTATTAATTATTTCAGTGAACCAGCTTCTACTTTCATTGATATGTTCTACTATTCCTCTGGCTTCTAGTTCACTAATTTCGGCTCTAGTATTTATTATTTCTCTTCTCCAGCTTGGTTTAAGCCATATTTGCTCTTCTTTCTCCAGTTCTCTTAGGTGTAAGGAGAGCTTGTGTATGTGAGATTTTTCTAATTTTTGAGAGAGGCTTGTATTGAAATACAGCTCCCTCTTAAGACAGCTTTTGCTATTTCCCAAAGGTTTGAACAGTGTGTTTTCATAAATTTTTAAAGTTCTTTAATTTCCTGGTTGACCCTTCATTTTTTAATAGGATGCTCTTTAACCTCCAAGTGTTTGATTACCTTCCAAATTTCCTCCTGTGATTGAATTCAAGATCACTGTTGTCTGAAAACATGCAGAGAGTTATCCCAGTCTTTTGGTATTGCTTGAGACTTGATTGGTGATGTGGGATGTGATCTGTTTGGAGAATGTTCAATGCATGCTTCAGAAGAACGAGTATTTTATTTGTTGCCAGCCTAGTGTTTCTAATATTGTAGGTTAAGAACCTGTTGTCTTGAGCTGCTTTCATTATTTTGCTTTCATCTCTGAAATTTGCAAGCTTCACTATTACATGTTGTGGTGTGGATCTATTTTTATTGATTTTGGGAGTGTCCTCTCTACCTCTTAGACTTGAATACCTCTTTCCTTCCCCAGATTTGGGAAGACCTCAGCTATGTTTTGCTAAATATACCTTTTGGCCCTCAATTTCTCTTTCTTCTCTCTCAGGGACCCCCAAAATTCTAATATTGTTTCATTTGATGACATTGCTGATTTCTCAAAGTCTCCCCTAATGGTCCATTACTTGTTGTTCTCTCTTTTCCTCAACTTCTTTCCTTTCCATCAACTTGTCTTCTATGTCACTTACTCTCTCTTCTGCCTCATTTACCATTGCTGTTCAAATATCCAGTTTAGTCTGCATCTTAGTTAAAGCATTTTAAATTTAGAACTGTTTGGGTTTCATATTGGCACTAAAGAGACTGTCAACTGTCTTTTAAACTTTTTTCAGGCCCAGTTAGTAACTTTATCATTATTATCCTGAATTCCATCTCCAACACTTTACTTATATCCATATTGATTAGATCCATGACAGCATTAACCCTGGTTCTTTCTTTTGTTGTGAATTCCCACTTTTAGTCATTTTGTTCAGAGAAGAATGGATGAACAAGTGAAATCAATCAAAAACATCAACCATGATCCCTGTGAAATACACACCAGATAAATGCAAAGAAGTCAAATCCAAAAAGAAAAGAAGAAATAATAAAGGAAAAAAAAGAGAGAGGAAGAAGAGACAATATAATTTCCTAGATGGAAAAAAAGGGGTGATCTACTTGTCCTGGGTGCATTTTAATCTATTTGTTAGAAGGAACTCAATCCCAAAATTGGAAAGGGAGCAAAACTTATATACACACAAAAATTAAATTAATACAGTGAAAGGAAGCAAAAAAGGCAGAAAATATTGATAAATTGTCAAGAAAAATGAAAGTAGAAAAAGACTTAAGAAGTCAAGGAAGACTTTCTTTCTGTAGATTGTCTCTATATTTCCAAGACAGCATGGTACTGGCATAAAAACAGACACATAGACCAGTGGAACAGAGTAGAGAGCCCAGATATAGACCCTCAACTCTATGGTCAAATAATCTTTGACAAAACAGGAAAAAATATACCGTGGAAAAAAAGACAAGCTCTTCAATAAATGGTGCTGGGAAACCTGGGCAGCTATATGTTGAAGAATGAAACTCAACCATTCTATTACACCGTACACAAAGATAAACTCAAAATGGATAAAAGAACTCAATGTGAGACAGGAATCCATCAGAATCCTACAGGAGAACTAGGCAGTAATCTCTTCGATACCAGTCACAGCAACTTCTTTCAAGATATGTCTCCAAAGGCAAAGGAAACAAAAGCAAAGATGAACTTTTGGGACTTCATCAACATCAAAAGCTTCTGTACAGCAAAGGAAACAGTCAAGAAAACAAAGAGGCAACCCACGGAATGGGAGAAGATATTTGCAAATGACAGAACAGACAAAAGATTGATATCCAGGATCTATAAAGAACTCCTGAAATTCAACGCACAAAAAACAGACAATCATATCAAAAAATAGGCAGAAGATCCGAACAGACATTTCTCCAGTGTAGACATACAAATGGCTATCAGACACATGAAAAAGTGTTCATCATCCCTAGCCCTCAGGGAGATTCAAATTAAAACCACATTGAGATATCAACTTACACCAGTTAGAATGGTCAAAATTAGCAAGACAGGAAAGAACATATGCTGGGGGATGTGGAGAAAGGGGAACCCTCTTCCACTGTTGGTGGAGATGCAAGTTGGTGCAGACTCTTTGCAGAACAGTGTGGAGATTCCTCAAGAAATTAAAAATAGAACTTCCCTATGACCCTGCCATTGCACTCCTGGGTATTTACCCCAAAGATACAGATGGAGTGAAAAGAAGGGCCATCTGTACCCCAATGTTTATAGCAGCAATGGCCATGGTCACGAAACTATGGAAAGGACCAAGATGCCCTTCAATGGACGAATGGATAAGGAAGATGTGGTCTATATACACTATGGAGTATTATGCCTCCATCAGAAAGGACGGACACCCAACTTTTTTCAGCAACATGGACGGGACTGAAAGAGATTATGCTGAGTGAAATAAGTCAAGCAGAGAGAGTCAGTTATCATATGGTTTCACTTATTTGTGGAGCATAGCGAATATCATGGAAGACATGGGAAGATAGAGAGGAGAAGGAGTTGGAGGAAATTGGAGGGGAGTTGAACCATGAGAGACTATGGACTCTGAAAAACAATCTGAGGGTTTTGAAGGGGCAGGGGGTGGGAGGTCGCGGTACCAGGTGATGGGTATTATAGAGAGCATGGATTGCATGGAGCACTGGGTGTGGTGGAAAAATAATGAATACTGTTATGATGAAAATAAATAAAAATAAATAAATTAAAAAAAAAGGAAATGGGTACATTCCTAGAAACACACAACTGAACAAGACTGACTTAGGAAGATGGAGACAACCTGAAAAGACCAGAATAGTCATTTGAGAGGCACAGGTGGAGGCTGAAGGTCAGGAAGACGGGCTTGTAGGGGAGGCACAAACACCTGAGAACCTGGGGTTGAGGATCACATGGGGCCTACAGGCCCCCAAATTGCAACTGGCATACAAAGGAGCTCTCTTTATGGCTGGGGGGAGGGGGGTAGCAAGGGGGAGGTGGGGTTATGGACATTCAGGAGGATATGTGATATGGTGAGTGCTGTGAAATGTATCAACCTGGTGATTCGCAGACCTGTACCCCTGGGGATAATAATACATTATATGTTTACTAAAAAATTTTAAAAAACTTCTATGGTGAGTGCTGTGAATTGCGTAAACGGCCACCTACAGGAAACCCATAGCAAACATCCTACTCAATGAAGAAAAATTGAAAGAATTTCCTCTAAGAACAGGAACATAACAAGGAAGGACACTCTTACCACCTCTATTCAATATAGTAGCAGAAGTCCTAGCTAGAGCAATTAGGCAAGAGAAAGAAAGAAAATCCTTCGACATCAGGAAGGAAGAAGTGAAAATGTCACTCTTTACAAATATCATCTTACATACAGAAAAATCTGAAGAGTCAATAAAAAAATCTGTTGAAAGTAATCAATGATTCAATAAAGTGACATATTACAAATGTACTTACAAAAATCAGTGGCATCCCTGTACGCTAATGGTGAAGCATCAGAAAATGAAAACAGCATCAAAAGCAACGAAATAGGAATATAAGAAACCAGGGAAGTGAAGGACCTTTACAATGAAAACTACAAGACTTTCCTGAAAGAAGTTGAAGACACAAACAAATGGAAACACATTCCACGTTTATGATTGGAAGAATTAATACTGTTGAAATGACCATATTACACAACCATTACAGAGTCAATCTGATCCCAATCAAAATACCAAAGGCATTTTTTTATAGAAATAGAAGAAATCATTCTGAAATTTGTGGGGAAGCATAGGAGACTCCAAATAACCAAAGCAATCCTGCAAAAAGAGAGCAAAGCTGGAGGTAGCACATTTCTTCATTTCAAACCATACCTCAAAGCCATAGTAACAGAATCCAACGTGGTAATGGCAAAAAAGCAACCTATGCACCAATAGAACAGAATAGAGAGCCCAGAATTAAATACCAACACATGTGGTCAACCAATAATAGGTAAGGAAGCCAAGAAGACTGAATAAACAGTATAGTCCCTTCAAGAAATGGTGCTGGGAACACTGGAGAAACACAAGCAGAACAATGAACTCTTTGGATCATCTACTCCTTTCAGAATATATTTTCAATGTGCAGCTAATAAATATTTACAGACATTATACAGATTATAAAAAGAAATTCAAGAAACATGTTAAGAGAGTTAAGTTCAAAGCTTCCTAATAGAAGTTTCCTTTTTTATAGTAGAAGTTCAAATATGATCTCTGTCTCCCCTCCTGCCTGTCTGATCTGGAGCACTCCTATTGCTGGTGCTCCCAATCTGATGTCCTCTGTTTAGAGCTCAGCTGAGCTTGGGGTACACCTGGCTCCTGTAGGATTTGGCCACACAACCAAATGACCCTTGACAGGTGTTCTCCTATGGTTGAGCTTCTGTCTCTCAAATTTACAATGAGGAAAAGACTCTCCTCTGAGGATTAGAGTAAATTATTTATTGAAATAAAGTACATAACATTTGGAGTGAAATGGCACCTGGTGAACGGTGGGTCTGATTATTTGGTGAAGGTCAGCAGAGAGCAGGATCCTGGCCTCATGGTTTCAGCATACAGTCCAGCCTTTGCAGATAAGTTTCTCTGACAGAGACTCTGACACAGGCTGATTCCAATCAGGCTCTCAGGGTTTCTCAGGGTCTCCATTGCTTTTTCTGCCCCAGACCTCTCTCCCTTTATGCTTTCAAGGTGAGAGCCCAAAGTGCCAGTTCTCCAGGCCTTTTCCCATAATTTGGCACTCACATCCCTCCCACCCAGTTTGCCCATTTCAGGCTTGACCTTGGATGGGCCTGACCTACATTGGACTGAGAGAGTGAGTACATTCTTCTGGGTCACACTTGCTCTTGGAAAATGATTCACTGATATCGCAGGGACTGAGGAATGCGATTGAGACACTCTGGGCATTTCTGTGACTATGTACTGAGTGAAGACTTTCTTTGACCGACCAAAATACATAGTGTCCTGTATTATCATACCTTTACTCTCAATGTGCTCTGAAGAATTAAACCGTGAGATATAAATGGATGTGCAACAGGTTCAAATATCTCAAATATCTTTCCTGCTGCCTGTCGATTGCTTTTAAAAATTACAGTCTCAAAAGAACATTACATTCCCATTAACCGGAGATAGGTTAATCATCAATGGAATTATTACCAATTGCTCAATAATACTTGAAACCATCCCAAGGGGCTTTAAATCAGTATCTTCATGCAGAATAATAGTGAGTTCTTCAACAGAAAGTAGTCCATTAAAAAGTAATTCACCTTTTGTTTTAAGAATAAAATTCTTGTTTTCCTTCTCAGTTTGTCAGCCATCTTCTCCGCCTGACAGCAGTGGAGGAAGTGATATACAAGAGGAAGATGATGAGAATGAGGAGGCGCTTGAACTACCCGAATCTGTTTCACCGTCCAAGTCCAAATCGGAGGCTGAAGTGTCTAGAGAGTCCGTGTCCCCGCCAGCTCTACAGCGCTCAGGGACGGTGAGCAGTTCCCGCCTTGACTGTGGAGGAAATTGAAGTGACTGCTCCTTGGCAGGCTGAACATCCGTGTCCTGTCTGCTGTCCGGGGACACCTCATGCGACTGCAGTGACGGCCGTGATCCTGGAACATATATATAGCCCTGAGACTGCACCGCCTGACCTTGGCCATCCCCCAAACCAGTGCCATTAAAGTTCAAAGTTTCTAGCTGAGCTGCCGTGGCCTCAACTACTTTCATGGTGTCGCACCAGAGGGCCCTCAGACAGGCTCACAGCTTGCTAGGAAAAAGATAGAACTGTGCAGGTTGTAACCGCATCTGCGCCAGATTTCCCACATTTCTAGGGTAACTGCAGGAGGACCTGCCTGGAGACACTCCCCCGTCGCTTACACAGGGGCACTTCCAGGGGAGCCTACTCTGTGCTTGCTTTTCTTTTAATTTTTTATTTACTCATTGTTAATTAATGAGTATAATAAAATTTCTCCAAGTGTCTATAAGAATGTCTTTTTCATTGTGTGTGAGTCCTTTGCCTTTATATAGCTCAGGGGTTTTGATCTTTCCTTGGATCTCAGGTATTAGAAGTAGAGTGGATTGCCTACTCAGATGGTGCTGGGACAGTTGCCCACTGTCATATGCATTGTGCAGCTGACCTCAGGGTGGACATCAGCATGTTCCAACCCTTGGGAGCTGGAGTTGGAGTTGGAATTGGTATTCTCAGGGCACCTTTGTTTTGATACTTCCGTTATGGGATGACAATCTCTTGAGAAGGGCTGTGCTCACTAGAGAGACAGATGGTGAACATTCCTGCTGTACCCTTTGACGTCTCATAGCAGGCTGCCAGAGCAAAACTCAGGCCACCAGCTAGAGTAATGCTGGTTAAAGGAGGAAGGAAAATTTTGAAACGCCAAAAGAATACTATGACTCTGTGTGTGTGTGTGTGTGTGTGTTAGTGCTGTCATATTCCACATATTTCCAGGTAGCAAACAAGCAAAAAACTTTACACCGCAGTAGAAGATAACCCAGTGAACCCTTCATCTTAACAGTGTCAAAATAAATGAAGCTCTCTGCAAGCCAGAATGAGTGGCACGATATGTGCAAAGTGCTGAAGGGAAAAAGAAGTACAACCAAGAAGAATGTACTTGACAAGACTACTGTTCAGATTTCAAAGAGAGATCAACATCTTCCTAGAGAAACGAAAGCTAAAGTTTATCATCACCAAAACAGTCTTACAATAAATGTGAAACTGACCTTTTAAAAATGGAAAATGAGGGACGCCTGGGTGGATCAGTGGGTTAAAGCCTCTGCCTTTGGCTCAGGTCATGGTCCCTGGATCCTGAGATTGAGCCTCACAGAGCCTCCCTGCAGAGCAGGAGCCTGATTTCTCTTCTTTCTCTCTCTGACTGCCTCTCTTCCTACTTGTGATCTCTGTCTGTCAAATAAGTAGATAAATTATAAATAAATAAATAAATAAATAAATAAATGGAAAATGAGTGGCCAGAAATTGCATAAGTAATTATGAGTAAAAAGATGTAAAATACAAAATAATATGTCAATATGATAGCATGTACATAATATATGGAAGAGTTAAGGAAAAAGGAAGAGAAGATTTTTTTTAAAAGAATGTATTGATTTTAGAAGTTTTTATTTATTTATTTGACAGGGAGAGACAGAGAGAGAGCACAAGAAGGGGGAACAGCAGGCAGAGGGAGAGAGAGAAGCAGGCTGCTGAGCAGGGAGCTGGATGTAGGGCTCGATCCCAGGACCCTGGGATCAGACCTGAACTGAAGACAGATGCTTAAGCAACTGAGCCACCCAGGAATGTGTAAAGAATGTGTTTAGACTCAAGTGACTGTCCAATTCATATACACTGCTATAATGCAGGATATTATATAAGAACTTCAGGGTAATCACAAACCTAAAACCTGTAGTGGATGCACAAAATTTAAAAAGAGAAAGCCAAACAACACTACAGAAACTTGTCAATCACAAAGGAAAAGAGGAAGATAAGGAGACAGAAACAGAAAACTACAAACAACCGGAAAACAAATAACAAAATTTCAATAAGGACATACATGTCAATAATTATGTTAAATGTAAAGGGCCTAAATTTTCCAATTAAATGACAAGGTAGAGAAGGGATAAATAAGCAAGACTTATCTATATGGTACCCAGAAGAGATCATCTCAGATGTGGAGATACATGCAGAGTAAAAGCTAAGGTATGGAAAGCATAGATGCATGTGTTTGGAAGCAAAAAAAAAAAAAACAAAAAAAACAAAAAAACAAAAAAAAAAAAAACAAAATCAAAACAAAACGAAAACAACCCAGAGAAGAAATGCTTATATCATAAAAAATGGAATTTAAAACAAAGACTGTAGCGCGTGATAAAGACATTACATAATGCAAAGGGTTAAATCCAACAGGGAGATATAACAATTCTAAATATCTATGCACCCAACACTGAAGCACCTAAATACATACAGGAAATATTAATGGGCATAAGGAGACAAGATGTTATGGCACAGCAAGAGTAGGGGGCTTTAACCCCAAAGTACATCAATGGGTAGATCATCAGGGCAGAAAATCAGTATGGAAATCATGTCTTTGGATGATAAATGAGACCATGTGGACAACACAGGTGTATACAAACAATTCTATCCCAAAACAACAGAATACACATTTTCTTCCAGTGTATGTGGAACATCTAGAGTATATCACATGTTAGGGCATAAAACAAGCCTCAGTAAATTTAAAAAGATTGAAAGCATACCATGCAACTGTTCTTGACCCCTATGGTATGTAACTAGAAATCAACCACAAGAAAAAAAAAACGGGAAAAACACACAAACACACGTAGAGTCTAAACAACATGATACTAAAACAGTGATTCAACAAAGCAGTCTAAGGGAATAAAATAATGGGAAATATATATAAATATATAAATACCTATAAAAAGTGGAAACATGAAAAATAAAAATATCCTCTCCATATAATAAAAAACAAAAATAATGAGAGTGATGAGACAATGGTAAAAAAAAAAAAAATCATTGAACACAGGGAAAGTATTTTGTTAAAATTTGAATTCAATTAGCCATAGGGCAGTTCTATTTTCAACATTTTGAGGAACCTCCATGCTGTTTTCCAGAGTGGATGCACCAGCTTGCATTCCCACCAACAGTGTAGGAGGGTTCACCTTTCTCCGCATCCTCGCCAGCATCTGTCATTTCCTGACTTGTTAATTTTAGCCATTCTGACTGGTGTGAGGTGATATCTCATTGTGGTTTTGATTTGTATTTCCCTGATGCCGAGTGATATGAAGCACTTTTTCATGTGTCTGTTGGCCATCTGGATGTCTTCTTTGCAGAAATGTCTGTTCATGCCAACATTTAGTACATCATTAGCTTCTGATGCAGTGTTCAATGATTCATCAGTTGCATATACACCCAGTGCACATCACTTCGTGTGTACTCCTTAATGCCCATCACCCAGTTACCCCATACCCCCACCAACCTCCCCTTCCACAACCCTCAGTTTGTGTCCCAATAGTTCATTTTTGCTTTTGTTTCTCTTGCCTTTAGAGACATGTCTTGCAAGACTTTGCTCTGGCCAAGGTTGGAGTGGTTATTGCCTTTGTTCTCAGAGATTTTCATGGATTCCTGCCTCACATTTGGGTCTTTCATCCATTTTGAGTTTATTTTTGTGTATGGTGTGTGGTTCTCTTTCTTCAGTCACATTATTAATATATAGAAATGCAACTGATTTCTGTGCATTGCTTTTGTAACCTGCTATGTTGGTGAATTGCTGTATGAGTTCTAGCAATTTTAGGGTGCAGTTTTTTGGGTTTTCCACATAAAGTACCAAGCCATCTGGGAAAAAGAGAAAGTTTGACTTCTTGCCAATTTGAATGCTTTTTATTTGTTTTTTGTTGTCTGATTGCTGAAGCTAGGACTTCTAGTACTATGTTAAACAATAGTAGTGAGACTGGGCATCCTTGTCAAGTTCATGACCTTAAGGGAAAAGCTCTGTTTCTTCCCTTTGAGAATGATATTTGCTGCTTTTCATAGATGAATTTAATGATACTGATGTATGGTTCTTCTATCCCTACACTTTGAAGAGTTTTAAATGAAGAAAGAATGCTGAATTTTATCAAATGCTTTTTCTGCATCAACATAAAGGATCATAAATGTTCTTGCCTTTTCTTTTATTTATGTGATCTATCTCATTGATTGATTTGTGAACATTGAACCACGCTTGCATCACAGGAATCAATTCCACTTGGTCATGATGAATAAATCATTTTAGTGTACTCTTGCATCCTACTGAGTAGTATCTTGGTGAGAATTTCTGGCATCTATGTTTATTAGGGATATTTGTCAGTAACTCTCCTTTTTGGTGGGATCTTTATCTGGTTCTGGGATCAAGGTAAAACTGGCCTCATAGAATGATTGGGAAATTTCTTTCCATTTCTATTTTTTTTTAAAGCAGCTTCAGAAGAGTAGGTATTAGTTCTTCTTTAGATGTTTGGTATAATTCTCCTGGAGTTATCTGGCCCTGGATTCTTCTTTGTCAAGAGATTTTTGATTACTGTTTCAATTTCCTTGCTGGTTGGCATATAGCTGCTTAAAATATGTTCTTAAATTTGTTTCTATTTCCTTGGTGTTGGTTTTGATCTCTCCTCTTTCACCTATGGTTTTCTTAATTTGCGTCACTTCTCTTTTCTTTTAAACAAATTTATTTGGCTTTATTTATTCATTTCTGAGAGAGAGAGTGTGTGTAAATGAGCGAGAAAGAGAACAAGTCGGGAAGGGACAGAGGAAGAAGCAGACTCCCTGCAAAGCTGGGAGGCTGATAGGGAACTCGATCCTAAGACCCTGGGATCGTGACCTGAGCTGAAGGCAGGTGCTTAAACTGACTAAGCCACCAGGTGCCCAAGGGTCCTTTTTCTTTTCTTTTTTTAAAGTCTGGCTGGGAGTTTATCAATCTTATTAATTACTTCAGCGAACCAGCTTCTACTTTCATTGATCTGTTCTACTATTTCTCTGGTTTCTATTTCATTGATTTCTGCTCTAATATTTATTATTTCTCTTCTCCTGCTTGGTTTAAGCCATATTTGCTCTTCTTTCTCCAGTTCTTTTAGGTGTAAGGAGAGCTTGTGTATTTGAGATTTTTCTAATTTTGAGAGAGAGGTTTGTAATGAAATACAGCTTCCTCTTAAGGCTGTTTTTGCTACTTCCCAAATGTTTGAACAGTGTGTCTTCATTCTCATTAGTTTTCATGAATTTTTAAGGTTCTTTAATTTCCTGTTGGACCCTTCATTTTTTAGTAGGATGCTCTTAAAACTCCAAGTGTTTGATTTCCTTCCAAATTTCCTCCTGTGATTGAATTCAAGATCATTGTTGTCTGAAAACATGCAAGGAATCATCCCAGTCTTTTGGTATTGCTTGAGACTTGATTGGTAATGTGAGATGTGATCTGTTTGGAGAATGTTCAATGTGCGCTTCAGAAGAACATATGTTCTGTTACATTAAGGTAGGTTTGTTGCCAGCCTAGTGTTTCTACCGTTGTAGGTTAAGAACGTGTTGTCTACATAGACCAGTGGAACAGAGTAGAGAGCCCAGATATGGACCCTCAACTCTATGGTCAATTAATCTTCGACAAAACAGGAAAAAATATACAGTGGAAAAAAGACAGTCTCTTCAATAAATGGTGCTGGGAAAACTGGGCAGCTATATGTAGAAGAATGAAACTCGACCATTCTCTTACACCGTACACAAAGATAAAACTCAAAATGGATAAAAGACCTCAACGTGAGACAGGAATCCATCAGAATCCTAGAGGAGAACATAGGCAGTAATCTCTTCTATATCAGCCACAGCAAACTTTTTTCAAGATATGTCTCCAACGGCAAAGAAAACAAAAGTGAAAAATAAACTTTTGGGACTTCATCAAAATCAAAAGCTTCTGCACAGCAAAGGAAACAGTCAACAAAACAAAGAGGCAACCCACGAAATGGGAGAAGATATTTGCAAATGACAGTACAGACAAAAGGTTGATATCCAGGATCTATAATGAACTCCTCAAACTCAACACACACGAAACAGGCAAACATCAAAAAATGGGCAGAAGATCTGAACAGACACTTCTCCAATCAAGACATACAAATGGCTATCAGACACATGAAAAAATGTTCATCATCATTAGCCCTCAGGGAGATTCAAATTAAAACCACATTGAGATATCACCTTACACCAGTAAGAATGGCCAAAATTAACAAGACAGGAAACAACATGTGTTGGAGAGGATGTGGAGAAAGGGGAACCCTCTTCCACTCTTGGTGGGAATGGAAGTTGGTGCAGCCTCTTTGGAGAACAGTCTGGAGATTCCTCAAGAAATTAAAAATAGACCTTCCCTATGACCCTGGAATTGTACTCCTGGGTATTTAACCCAAGGATACAGATGTTGTGAAAAGAAGGGCCATCTGTACCCCAATGTTTATAGCAGCAATGGCCACAGTCGCCAAACTATGGAAAGAACCAAGATGCCCTTCAAGGGACTAATGGATAAGGAAGATGTGGTCCATATACACTATGGAGTATTATGCCTCCATCAGAAAGGATGAATACCCAACTTTTGTAGCAACATGGACGGGACTGGAAGAGATTATGCTGAGTGAAATAAGTCAAGCAGAGAGAGTCAATTATCATATGGTTTCACTTATTTGTGGAGCATAACAAATAGCATGGAGGACAAAGGGTGTTAGAGAGGAGAAGGGAGTTGGGGTAAATTGGAAGAAGAGGTGAATCATGAGAGACTATGGATTCTGAAAAACAATCTGAGGGGTCTGAATTGGCAGAGTTTGGGAGGTTGGGGTACCAGGTGGTGGGTGTTATAGAGGGCATGGATTGCATGGAGCACTGGGTGTGGTGAAAATAATGAATACTGTTTTTCTGAAAATAAATAAATTGAAAACATTAAAAAAAAAGAACCTGTTGTCTTGAACTGCTTTCAGGATTTTGCCTTCAAATCTGAAATTTGCAAGCTTCACTATTACCTGTTGGGGTGTGGATCCATTTTTACTGATTTTGGAATTGTCCTCTCTACCTCTTGGACTTGAATTCCTCTTTCCTTCCCCAGATTCGGGAAGTTCTCAGCTATAATTTCCTTAAATATACCTTTTGGCCCTCAATTTCTCTTTCTTCTCTCTCAGGGACCCCCACAATTCTAATTTTGTTTTATTTGATGACATTGCTGATTTCTCAAAGTCTCCCCTACTGGTCCATTACTTGTTGTTCTCTCTTTTCCTCAACTTCTTTCCTTTCCATCAACTTGTCTTCTATGTCACTTATTTTCTATTCTTCCTCATTTACCCTAGCTGTTCAAACATCCAGTTTAGACTGCAGGTTAGTTAAAACATTTTAAATTTAGACCAGATTGGATTTCATTTTGACACGGAGAGACAGCCCAGTGACTTTTATACTTTTTTTCAGGCCCAGCTAGTAACTTTATCATTATTATCCTGAATTCCATCTCCAACACTTTACTTATATCCATATTGATTAGATCCATGACAGCATTAACTCTAGTTCTTTCTTTTGTTGTGAATTTCCCCTTTTAGTCATTTTGCTCAGAGAAGAATGGATGAACAAGTGAGATAAATCAAAAACATCAACCATGATCCATGTGAACTACAGACAATACAAATCAAAATAGGTCAAAACCAAAAAGAAAAGAAAAAGAATGAAAGGAAAAAAAGAGAGAGAGAGGAAGAAGAGACAATATAATATCCCAAATGGACAAAATGGGATAATCAACTTGTCCTGGATGTATTTTAATCTATTTGTTAGAAGACAGTCAATCCCAAAACTGGAAAGAAAGCAAAACTTATATACACACAAAAATTAAATGAATCCATCGAAAGGAAACCAAAAAGGCAGAATACATTGATTAAATGTAAATGTGAAAAATGAAAGTAGAAAAAGACTTTAAAAATTGCGGAAGGCACAAAAAAATGAAAAGACATTCCATGCTCATGGATCGGAAGACCAAATATTGTTAATATGTCTATGCTACTTAGAGCGATCTACACATTTAATGCAATCCCTGTCAAAATGCTATCAACTGATAAAGGGGGCAAAATGGCAAAGGAGTAGGGGACTCCATTTCAACTGATGCCCTGAATTTAGCTGGATATCTACCAAGCTGTCGAACACCCATGCAATCAGCCTGAGATGTAAGATTATATGTCTGGATCTCTATGGGGACAGAAGACCTTCAGTCGTGAGGTACAAAGGATGGAGTTGTGATTGTGCAGACCAATATCAGAGGATGAACAGAATGGGGAGGGGCCCAACAGAAGCTACCCACTGGGAAGTAAAATAATATCCCAGTGCAAAAACATCCTGCCCCTGGGGACCACTGATAGTTTACAGAGGGGTGGTGGTGGGAGAGGAAGTGCCCAATATAACAGCATTCAAACAGAATTCAGGAGCTTAAGGAGAAATTGCTGGACCAGGACAGGCTCTTGTGAGGACCTGTGCCTGTGGATCAAGGGGGCTGGCCTTTGCCAGGGAAGCTTCTGCAGCTGCCACCCTCACCCATCCATACTGGGATCACTCATGGTCTTCGTGGCACAAACATGCAGCCAAGAATACTTTATCTAGCAAGGCTGTGATTCAGAACAGATGGAGAGACAAAGAACTTCCAGGATAGGCAGAAACTGAAAGAATATGTGACCACTAAGCCAGCCCTACAAGAAATATTAAGGGCAATTCGATAAAAGGAGAAAGTCCCCAAGAGTGATATAGAACAGAAATATACAGAGACAATCTACAGAAACAAGGACAGGCAGCATGATGACAATAAAACCCCATCTTTCAATAATCACTTTCAACATGAAGGCCCTAAATGCTCCCATAAAATGGCACAGGGTTGCAGATTGGATAAAAAGGACCTATCCATATGCTTTCTATAAGAGACTCATGTTGAACTTAAAGATACTTCTAGATCAAAAGCAAAGGGATTGATAACCATTGTTCATGCCATCAGACCTCAAAAGAAAGCTGAGGTAGCAATTCTCATATCAGAGAAATAAGATTTTAAGATAAGGACTGTAGTTAGAGATACAGAAGGACAGTATATCATTCTTAAAGTGTCCATCCAACAAGAGGATCTAACAATTGTAAATATGTATGCCCCCAACATGGGAGCAGCCAACTACCTAAGCCAAATGTTACCAAAAAATATAGATAGAGAGGTAGATAGATAGATAGATAATAAACACCTTAATAGTAGGAGACCCTCAACACTCTACTCTCAGCAAAGGACAGATCATCTAAGCAGAAAATCAAAGAAGAAACAAGAGCCTTGAATGACATGCTGCACAAGATGAACCTCACAGATATACACAGAACATTCCCCTGAAACAACAGAATACCCATTCTTCTCAGGCACACATAGAACTTTCTCCAGAATAGTCCACATACTGGGTCACAAATCAGGTCTCAACCCACACCAAAAAGACTGAGATGATTTCCTGCATATTCTCAGACCACAATGCTTTCTTTGAAACCGGAACTGAGACACAAGAAAAAGTTTGGAAAAAATTCAAACACTTGGAAGCTAAGGATCATCCTACTCAAGAATTTTGGGTCAACCAATAAATCAAAGAAGAAGAACTTAAACAATTCATGGAAACCAACGAGAATGAAACACATCATTATAAAACCTATGGGATATGGCAAAGGCAGTCTTAAGGGGGAAATACATAGCCAGCCAAGCCTCAGAAAAATAGAAATATCCCAAATTCACCACCTATCTTCACACCTTAAGGAACTGAAGAAAAAAAAAAAAAATGAAGCCTAAGCCACACAGGAGAAGAGAACTAATTAAGATTAGAGGAGGGATCAAAGAATTAGAAACCAGAAATGCCAAGAGCAGATCAACAAAACTAGAAACTGGTTCTTTGAAAGAATTAATAAGATCAATAAACCACTGGCCAGACTTATCCAAAAGAACAGAGAAAAAGCCCAAATGAATAATATTATGAATGACAGGGGATGATCACAACGAACACCAAGGAAATAGAAACACTTATTAGAGATTATTATCAACAAATATATGCCAATAAAGTAAGCAAAGTGGAAGAAATGGATGCCTTCCTGGAAACCTATGGACTACTATGACAAAAACAGGCAGAAATTGACAGCCTGAATAGACACATAACCAATAACTAGTTGAGGCAGAGATCAAAAACCTCCCAAAAAAACAAGAGTCAAGGACATGGTGGATTCTCTGGGGAACTCTACCAAACATTCAAAGAAGAAATAACACCTATTCTGAAGCTGTTTCAAAACATAGAAAATGAAGGAAAGCTTCAGGGCTCATTCTGTGAGCCCAGCATTGCCTTGATCCCCAAACCAGGCAAAGACCCCATCAAAAAGGATAATTTCAGACCCACATCCCTGATGGATATGGATGTCAAGATTTCCAATAAGATCCTACCTAACAGGATCCAACAGTGCCTAAAAGGAGTGCATTACAAATAGTACATTAAGAGATTATCCATCAGGACCAGGTGGGATTTATCCCTGGGATCCAAGAGTGGTTCAACCTTGGCAAATCAGTGTGATAGAACATGTTAATTAGAGTTGAGGGAAGAACCATATGGTTCTCTCAATTGGTGCAGAAAAAGCATTTGACAAAATACAGCATCCTCTCCTGATTGAAACTCTTCAGACTATGGGGATAGTGGGAACATTCCTCAATTTTATAAAAACCATTTACAAAAAGCCCACAAAGAATATAATTCTCAATGGGGAAAAGCTGAGATCCTTTCCCTTAAGATCAAGATCAAAAGCTTTTGCACAGCAAAGGAAACAGTTAACAAAATCAAAAGACAACTGACAGAATGGGAGAAGATATTTGCAAACAACATATCAGATAAAGGACTAGTGTCCAGAATCTATAAAGAACTTAGCAAACTCAACACCCAAAGAACAAATAATCCAATCAAGAAATGGGCAGAAGACATGAACAGACATTTCTGCAAAGAAGGCATCCAGATGGCGAACAGACACATGAAAAAGTGCTCCATATCACTCGGCATCAGGGAAATACAAATCAAAACCACAATGAGATATCACCTCACACCAGTCAGAATGGCTAAAATCAACAAGTCAGGAAATGACAGATGCTGGCGAGGATGCGGGGAAAGGGGAACCCTCCTACACTGTTGGTGGGAATGCAAGCTGGTGCAGCCACTCTGGAAAACAGCATGGAGGTTCCTCAAAATGTTGAAAATAGAACTGCCCTATGACCCAGCAATTGCACTATTGGGTATTTACCCTAAAGATACAAATGTTAGTGATCCAAAGGGACACATGCACCCGAATGTTTATAGCAGCAATGTCCACAATAGCCAAACTATGGAAAGAACCTAGATGTCCATCAACAGATGAATGGATCAAGAAGATGTGGTATATATACACAATGGAATACTATGCAGCCATCAAAAGAAATGAAATCTTGCCATTTGCAACAACATGGATGGAACTAGAGCGTATCATGCTCAGCGAAATAAGTCAAGCAGAGAAAGACAACTATCATATGATCTCCCTGATATGAGGAAGTGGTGATGCAACATGGAGGCTTAAGTGGGTAGAAGAAGAATAAATGAAACAAGACGGGATTGGGAGGGAGACAAACCATAAGTGACTCTTAATCTCACAAAACAAACTGAGGGTTGCCGGGGGGAGGGGATTTGGGAAAAGGGGGTGGGATTATGGACATTGGGGAGGGTATGTGCTTGGGTGAGTGCTGTGAAGTGTGTAAACCTGGTGATTCACAGACCTGTACCCCTGGGGATAAAAATATATGTTTATAAAAAAATAAAAAATTAAAAAAAAAAAAAAAAAGATCAGGAACCCAAGAAGGATACCCACTATCCCCACTGTTGTTCAACATAGTACCAGAAGTCCTAGCCTCAGCAATCAGACAACAAAAAGAAATAAAAATATTGAAATGGGCAAAGAAGAAGTCAAACTTTCTCTCTTCACAGATGACATGATACTTTATATGGAAAACCCAAAGGACTCTGCTCCCAAATTACTAGCACTCATATAGCAAATCAGTAATATGACAGGATACAAAATCAATGCAGAGAAAATCAGTTGCTTTCCTATGCACTAACAATGTAACTGTAGAAAGAGAATTTAAGGAATTAATTCCATTTACAATAGCACCAAAAACCATAATATACCTTGCAAAAAACCTAACCAAGGAGGTGAAGGAAGTACAAAGAAGACATCGAAATGGCCAACAAACATAACGAAGAAATGCTCAACATCCACTGGCATCAAGGAAATACAATTCGAAACCACAATGAGAAACCACTTCATACCAGTCAAAAAATGGCTAAAATTAAAACATTTAGGAATCAAACAGATGTTGGTGAGGATGTAGAAAAAGGGGAAACCCTCCTACACTGTTTGTGGGAATGCAACCCTGTTGCAGCCGCTCTGGCAAACAGTATGGAGGATCCTCAAAAAGTAGTAGAAAATAAGAGTTTCCCTCTGGACCAGCAATCGCACTACTGGGTATTTTACCCCAAAGATACCAACGTAGTTATCCGAAGGGGCATGTGCACCCGGATGGTTATAGCAGCAGTGTTCCACAATACCAAACTAGGAAAGGGTCTAGATGTCCATCAACAGAAGAATGGATAAGAAGATGTGATTGATATATCCATATCTATATCACATATATCTATATCTATGTATCATCTTTCTATATCTACACACAAGCATGCACGCACACACACACACTCACTAGAATATTACGCAGCCAAAAAAAAAAAATAATAATCGTGCCATTTGCAACAACATGGCTGGAACTAGGTGGTATTATGCTAAGAGATATAAGTCAATCAGAGAAAGACAAACTATCGTATTATCACGCTGATGCATGGATTTTAAGAAAACAAGGCAGAGGATCATGGGGGGATGAGAGGAAAGAAGTGAAAAATGAAATAGGATGAAACCAGTGAGGGAGACACAAAACATAAAAGACTTTTAATCTCCAGGAAAAAACTGAGGGTTCCTGGAGTGGTGGTGGACGCTGGGGGGATAAGATGACTGGGTGATGGACAATTGGGGAGGGTGGTGCTATGGTGAGTGATGTGAATGGTGTTAAGACTGATGAATCACAGGCCTGTACCCCTGAAACACAAAATAATACATTATATGTTCATTAAAAAAAGACTTAAAAGATGTGAGGGTCGATCTGACTACAGCATCTGTCACCCCATTGTTCGCCAGGGGTTGAATTCAGCCAGGTTTGATCAGCTTGATTTTTTTTTCTGGCTAGGCGGGTGTCCCCTTCCTCCACCCACAACTCTATAATTTTATCCCATCTCCCAAAGCAGTGCACTCAGTCAAAGAGGAGGACGCTTCCCCGATAGAGGAGAGGATCGGTCTTGGGGCAAGGGTATATGAGTAGCGCCGCTCCACTCGCGCTAGAACGCCCATACATGGCTATCTAGGTCCACCTTTTAGGAGGACTGTAGGTTACGTACAAGCTTCCAAGACCCTATCGGACACATCACCCCCACCAACCCAGGGTGATTGTTTTCTCTTAACACGTGTTCGCCTCTGTGCACCGTAAACAAAATTAACACCAATAAATAAAAAACCATCATTACAAAAAAACCCAGAATTATACTCCTTTTGTGACAACAAACCATATCTTTCCCTACCTTAGTTTCTATAAACCGTAATGAAACGAATTGACAAACGGAAACATGTTATCAGGAATCTATCGAAATTCAGTAAAAATGAAGAAAAACACAGGGACACACCCTTTTGCCAAACCCCTGCACAAGACTGTTTGACACTATTTGTCCACCTGAAAAAATAAATATCCACCGTTTATAATTTCCCTCTACTATAGTTATTTTTCCCGCCTAGTCCTAGAGTTTTGCATGTCATGTTTGCTCTGTAAACTTGGTGTTCCCCAGTTGCTTTCATGCTAGTCTTTCTTGGGCAAGGCCCCCTGTGCCTGTCGCTTGCCCCCTCATCTTGATCTCAGGTGGCCTTTTTTGCCTGGGCCCCAGAGTTTGCACAGCACATGCAGGGGGTCTGGGACTTGGCCGCCTGGACTTGTCGCTAGAGCTGCATGTCTGATTGATGTCTGCTCTTTTTGTCTTCCACATATGTTGCTTCCATCATATCTCTTTATTGTCAGTTGTATCGAAAACAAATTCTTTAATCGGCCCAGATGCGCCAATACTTTTTGTGGTTTTGGTCGTACGGTCTTGGTTGGTCTGACCGAGATTCGTGGCCGTGCCCACACTCCTCCGTCATCTACAAACCCTTCAGGTGTAATTGTGGTCTTTCACTTGTGTGTGTGTGACCCAAGTCGTCTAAAGGAGCTC
Organism: Mustela putorius furo; assembly: GCF_011764305.1. Lineage (NCBI taxonomy): Eukaryota > Metazoa > Chordata > Mammalia > Carnivora > Mustelidae > Mustela > Mustela putorius. The sequence continues at coordinate 2,832 of NW_025421488.1, read as the reverse complement.
CTGTTGGTCGCTGTTGTTCTGGCACGATGTCTACCTAAGCTATGCATGCAACCCAAAGTCTCTGTATTTACTTTTTCTGTGCCCGCTTGGTCCGGGTCCTCCCCTGACAGTAGGCTCGGTTCCTAGACCACTTCAGCAAGTAAGGATGTCCTCCCGCCCGCTCCTACCGTCCCGCCCAGTCAGGCCACTCCTCCATTGCTTGTCGCCTCCCTACAGTAGGCGGTCACTTTGTCTGAAGGATGTCAGGTGGCTACTGGTCTTCCTTTGCTTCTGTCATTTGCACAAACCCCTACCTACTCTGAGGGGGTTGCCCAATTGTGGCACACTCCCGTGCCAATCCACTGCTGGATGGATTAGTCACCAGGGCTGCCATTGTTTCCTCTCTCCTTTTTGCAGATGCATGCAGAACAGTGCTGTCACCCTGGATCATCTCGCTGAAGTTTTTCATGCGTTATTGGTGCAGCCGTGTAGTTCATGGTTTATGTGATGTCTGCCCTCTCTTGTGTTTCTTCCTATTGGACTCCAGGGTCCTCTTCCCAGGCCCTGTTATCTGTGCCTGGAGATTCTCACTAGCGCTGTTTCTTCTTGACTCCTTGCTTGCTTAGGAACTCTGTCGGCTCATGTTCTATTGGCTTTGATTATTTCTGTGACTCATCTTGGAGATTCTAAGATGACCATACCTCTCTTCCCCTGCTTGTCGAAGTTTCTAGATATGGTACTGACTGTTGCTTCCAACCAGGAGCACCATTGGAGGCACAGTCGCTTGGTATGTCTTCTATTGCTTGAGTCAGATGGGAGTTCTGGTTTTCTAATATGGGGCTCATCGGAGCTAGTATCACTTCATAGTACAGCCAGTTTACAGAGACTCCACGCCTGCTCTCAGCATTCTGACTATCTTTCTTGTACTCGCATTAACTCCCCTTCCCCCCCGATTCGTGCATGACCTCCCCCTTTGTCATAGATCAGTGGCCACTCACATGCGTTTGTAGAATATCCCGCAATTCTTTCCTTACCATCTCCTTTTCTGAATTCTCATTAGGTGTTCAGAATGATTTGAGAGGTATCTCCTTAAAGTAGTGGTACCATAATTTTAACGAGGTCCCCTACTCTTCTGCCATTCTTGCCTCCCTCCCCAAATGTAATTTTCTATAATCCATAACAAAGAAGAGGAGTTGACTTATATCATACTAATGAATTTAACAGATCGTGCCAGGATGTGTTCTTGGGTGTCAACAGTTGGAGGGAGGACTCCATATACTCTAAATCCTTGGGTCACACATTGTGCAACACAGCTTTCCCTTCCCTGTATTTACAACTAAACTAAGTCACCATCCACTGCACACACATCCACCATCTTGTCACTCCCTAAACACAGCTTTCCAATTTTCCACATTCAGGTATTGGCCAGTCAGCAACATAATCTCAATCTCCTTTTTCAGTTGTGCAACAAATAACTACTGGTTTTAAGCATCTGACTCTCTGATCGTTCATACCTCAGGATCTTTATGATGTCTGTTCCACAGTGTTTTTTATCTGTGATCGATGGAGGCACTGTAGTGGTTCCAAACTATCTGTGCGTGTTGGAGCCAGCTTAGGATTCTCTCTCTCCCTTAAGGATTCTCTCTCCTCCCGTCTCTCACTGCCTTACATGTTCCCTCTCTCAAGGATCAAAACACCAAACCAAAACCAACCAAACAAATAAAACCATCACTGTTTTCAGCAGCTAACTATTATAGACACCCAAAGCACCTTCACACTACTGTATGGATGGATTCCTCTAGCACCCACGGGGCCCATTTTCCTCAAGCTCTCAACGCCGCCACTCACAGAAACGCTATAGAGATTGAAGAGCAATCTACTACTAGGAGGAAAGGTAGTTGCTCTGGAGGAATGAGAAACTTCTATTAGAGTCACCGATGGATGAGATTTCCTCTTATGTGAGGCGGGGAGCAGCTTCCTGGTGAGACATGGAGTCACGTTTGTACACCGTTTTGCCACCTGGTCCGTGGAAACCAAGTCCCCGGTACCTGACCGAATGAGATGAGGGGGGGTACTCCTTAAAGGAAGGCATAGGTCAACTTCCACAAAAGCCCTCGTCCAAAACTGACCTTGCTTTACTGCCCATGATGTCGACTGCACTATCCCGCTACCCCACACCTTAACGCGTAAACCATATATTCTTTGTGACTCTAGGTAGATGTAACTTTCTGTGTATTAGACCATCTATCATTATTTTCCCATGTACCATGCTCCACTCCCTCACTGCTACTACTACACACAAGCCGACCTCTTCTGTTCAACAAAACATAGGGCCACACGGAGTAGTGGTAAGCATTTTGAGGCATACATTTTTGAAACCCCCCACACCCCCCATGAAGGGCTAACCGAAGTTAAACAATTAGTATATGTCTCTACACTTTTAAAAATATGTACAGGACTATTGGTCAGCCGCCCCATTACAGGCTCTTGGCATCTGTGCAGTGGGCCCCAGCGGTGTGTGGACACTTCAGATCTCACTAGAAGTATTTAGTGGGCATGCTCTCTGTTACCTATCCATCTTCAATCACATACTCCAGTTCAACGCTGGGATAAGTGTATCGGAACCGACATTTACATCTTCCTTTGTTCTCTCACTCCACCAGTTAGGAGCAGGTCGTGTCTCCCTTAGTCCCCACTATTATTCAAAGGTACCAAGCTACGCGATGGTTTGTAGCATCCTGCTTACGAGCACCAATACTCATATATTTGCAGTTAAAACTTGGGATGTAATAATACCTTGCTTTACAAACTACCCCTCGTCACTTGAAAAAAAGAAGCAAAATTGAAATAAAA
>NW_025421487.1:0-30048 GCF_011764305.1 Mustela putorius furo | reverse complement strand
TAGTAGCGTGTTTGCCCAATGAAATAGGATACCAAAGAGTAAAATTGAACCACGTATCAGTTGCTTAATAAATGCCCCTTTCCTGCAACTACTACTCCCACAAATAGTTCTACTGACCCATCTTACACTCCTTCTAACAGTAGATGATGGGATTTTTTGCCACTTGCCCTCCATATATTCACCAAAAACTTGCAACTGTCTGATTTTCAAATTTTTCTGTCAGCCTAAATAGAAAATATGACTAGAAGAGGTTTTAGACATGTTTTCATATTCTTATTTGCCATTTGATTTTTCCTCTCTGTGACTAGCCTGTTCCAATCTTTGTTTAATTTTTTTCTACTGATTGGAGAGTCTTTTTTTGTTATTTATCTGTAAGAGCTCTTTTACATATAGATGAGAACTTTTTTCAGTTAGTGTGCGCTTTCTTCCGTCCAGTGAATGGTTTTTGCTTTTTTACTTTCACAATAATGCCTTTTTGTTATACAAAAAATTTTTATATTTTAAGTTTTTTAAGTTTAATGTATGATGTTTTTTCATTGTGGCTTGTTTTAATTTGTGTGCGTTGTGTTTGTGTGCAGTCCTTTGCCCCTGTTAAGTCTTATAAGTTACTCCACTCTATAGTCTTTTTTTTTTTTAAGGATTTTTTTAATTTATTTGACAGACTGAGATCACAAGTAGGCAGAGAGCAGGCAGAGAGAGGAGGAAGCAAGCTCCCTGCTGAGCAGAGAGCCTGATGTGGGACTCGATCCCAGAACCCTTTAACCCACTGAGCCACCCAGGTGCCCCTATATGGTCTTTTGAAAGTTAAAGAATTTTTTTTCATCCAAGTCTTTTGCTTCTCCTGTATTTTATTTTGTTGTGATGGTGTAAAGTTAGAGAACTAATTAAAAATTTTATATAACGAATGGTCTTGTCACCATTTATTGAAAAAAATTTATAACCCTCCCTGGGCTGTGGGTGGTATCCAAATTGCCTGGGTCCAAACTCCAGCATCATTTTGAATTAGGACTATGATCTTGAAAATACTACTCAATTTCTAAGGATTTCAATTTCCCCCATCTATAAAAAATAATGATAATATTAATAATAATAATAGTTATAGGACTGTTGGGGGGGGATTGTTAATTGAGTTTTAAAAACATTTAGTACCAGGCACCCAAGTTAAGGAGGGCAGGAGTGTTGCATGTAAGTGATGAATCACTGAAATCTACCCCCCTAATACCAATATTACACTTTCTGTTAATTGAAATTTAAATAAATATGGGAAAAAACAAACAAAGAAGACTTGATACATGTTTAGCTATTATTTTTTATGGCAAATTTTCTATGCTGTCCCTGTCATATATCAACTTTTCTCTTTGTGTCATAGGTCTAGATCTGGATTTTCTATTCTCCTTCTATTTGTCTAGTTTTCTTTCTTTGGCTCAGAGCCACATGATATAAAATCAATTGTAGCCGCATAGTAAGTACCTTGTCTAAAGGCCAAGTCCTGCACCCTGTTTCTCCTTCCAAATTGTCTTTGGTCGCGTTTTTGTCTTTTACTCTTTCCATACAGACTTTAAAATCAGTAATTCTAGTTTCCTGGGTGGCTCAGTAGGTTAAAAAGTCTGCCTTCAGCTCAAGCTCATGATCCCAGGAGCCTGCGATCAAGCCCTGTGTCTGGCTCCCTGCTCAGCGGGGAGTCAGTTTCTCCTTCTCCCTCTTCCCTCTGGGCCCCCAGTCATGCTGCTTGCTCTCTCGCTCTCGCTAGTGCACGCAGCGCTTTCTCTCAAATGAATAAAATAAAATCTTTTTTTTTGAAATCAATAATTCTAGTTTTCCTAAGCAAGAATCTCTTGCCACCCTTCCCCAACACAGACACATCATTTTTGCTGGGAGTTTGAAACCTGCATTTAATCTACTGATCGGTTTTGCGGAGGTGTGGCCGTCTTTACGGTATTGATATTTTTCCCCAATACAAGAACAGGGAAATTTAATACACAAAAGTCATTAATGAGTAAAAGAATGTTATGAAGGGGTAAAACTGGGCTCGCAGGAATACACCAATACAAGGTACAGGAAGCAGCTACTACCAGACTCAGCAGCAAGAGGGAGTGCGGATGAGCAAGGAGCCAAGAATTTGGAAGGCGCATCCCAAAGCTGAAGCTGAGAGCCAGGGGCAGAGGGTGTGCCTGGGCTGGCGGCTGGTGAAGTTGTAGAGGGCGTGGGACAGTTTCTGGTCTGTGGAGAGTGGTCTACTATTGACAGAGATATCCATTGCCATGGTGACATGTTAGCGATGATCCCAAGAAATATGCTCACTTGGGTGCCGAGACAGTCCCTGGAGGGGGAGCACCAGCAGCCCACGTACGTGCTCCTGGAAAGCGATGCCACAGGAGCACAGTTTCCCCTCTCAACCTTTCCTACTTCCTCCGCCCCCCCCCAGTCCCCGGGGTCGCTGCTCAGAGGGGGACACTGAACCTCTGCTACACCTTTGACCCCATACAATTCATGTTTTCATAATAGCTAGTTACATAATTAACGTGTAAAACTCTGACACAATTAAAAAGTGGAGTGAACAAGTCACTGGAGTAATTGATGAGATGAGTAATAAAGTGAAATGAACGCATGCATGTTGAACTTGTAAAGCAGGTTGTAACTTTTTTTTTTTTTTTTATTACTATTGAGGTATAGTTGACCTGCAGTGTTAACATTAGTTTCAGGTGTATGGTGTAATGGATTCAACAACCCCATACATAACTCAGGGCTCCACACACCAAGTATAGGTACGATCTGCCACCGCATGTTATTACGATATTGCTGACTATATTCCTCTGCTCTATTTTCATCTCCATGACTGATTTTATTTATATCTGGAAGTTTGTGCCTACGAATCCCCCTTTATCTGTTTTTCACCCTTACCCCCTCCCCCACCCCCTTATGGCCTTCCCTGGAAGTCACTGGATTGTTTTCTGTATTTATGAGTCTGTTTTCTGTTTCTTTTATCAGTTCATTTTTGTGTTTTTTTTTTTTTTTTAGATTCCACATGTAAGTGAAGTCATATGGTATTTGTCTTTTCTTTGTCCCTGACTTATTTCACTTAGTGCAATACTTTCTAGATCCATGCATGTTGGTAGCTGCAAATGAACCAGGTTTCATTATTTTTTATGGCCAAGTACTGTTCTCTTCTGCATATACATCCATACCTCCTGTCCTCTTTTATCTATTCATCTCAGTGAACACTTTCTGTTGTTTCCATATCTTGGCTATTATTAAAATAATACCTGAAATAAGTGTATGGGTGCACATATCTTTTTGAATAATTTTTTCTTTGGGTAAATATGCAAAATAGTGGAATTCTACTGAAACAAATGGTATTCTTAATGTTTTGAGGAACCTCCATACTGTTTTCCATTGTGGCTCCACCAATGTACATTTTCGCCAGTAGTGCACAAGGGCTCCCTTTCCTCCACAATCTTTTGTCTTGTTGTTTATTGCCTTTTGGATCTTAGCCATCCTGAGGGATGTAAAGTGCTATCCTCATGGTGGTTATGATTTTTTTCATTTCCCTGATATTCAGTGACTTTGAGCATCTTTTTCGTGTGTCTTTTTTTGGTCTTCTATTTATCTTCTTTGAAAAAATATCATTCAGGTTCCCTGCTCATTTTTTTTTAAAAGACACATTTATTCCAGCATCATGATCAGACTCTTATTTACCATTCAACAGCATGGGTGCCAAAAAACAAAAAACAAAAAACCCCTCCATTAAAAACCCTATGTTGGCATGCTTTGCACTTTCCGTGGAACAGAAATTGAAATAACATGTTTCATACGATTCATCACAAATTACAGTCCTTGAGTTTTTTTTTTTGCCCATGCGTGTGAGTATCGTCTAAAACACATCTTCTTTGTAGCAGCCCAGGCATGCCACCGCTGTGCTTGGCTAAGGTCACAAATCTTTTGTAAACTATAGCTTCCCTGTCACTTCTCTGGCTCTTCTCTCCTGCTAAACTTTATTTCCTGGCAGTAATGAAAATCCACTGCCACTGCCATACCTACGGCCAATGCTGGAACCACCATAGCCACCTTGGTTTCGTGGTTTGCCAAAGTACTGGGCTCCACCACCATAGGGGCCAGACTATCTGCCTCCAGAATTCCCTTCACTCATGGGTCCAAAATTTGCAGATTGATTGTTGTAATTGCCAAAACCATTATGGCTTCTGCCACCCCCAGAGTTGCTTCTGTAATTACCAAATCCATTATAGCCATCCCCATGGCTGCCGCATCCACCACCATCTCGACTGCCACCATGCTGCCTTGCCCACTGAACTTCCCTCCATGACCAAAGTTGTCATACCCACCAAAACCACTTCCACAACCACCTCCACAGTTTCCAGAAGCACTTCGACCTCTTTGGCTAGATGAAGCTCTAGCCATCTCTTGTGTAGAGAGCGCTTTCCTTACTTCACAGGTGTGGCCATTCACAGCATGGGATTTTTGAATGACAGCCTTGTCTACAAAGTCATGGTCATTAAATGTTACAAAGCAAAGCCTCTCTTCTTGCCACGGTCTCAGTCAAGATTTCAATCACGTCAATTTTCTGACACCGTTCAAAATAATCTTAGATGGGGGTGCCTGGGTGGCTCAGTGGGTTAAAGCCTCTGCTTTCAGCTCAGGTCGTGATCTCAGGGTCCTGGGATCGAGCCCCGCATCAGGCTCTCTGCTCAGCAGGGAGCCTGCTTCCTCCTCTCTCTCTCTGCCTGCCTCTCTGCCTACTTGTGATCTCTGTCTGTCAAATAAATAAATAAAATCTTAAAAAAAATAATCTTAGATGATGTTCTTCCGTGACTTCTTTAATGCCACCAATAAAACCCTTTTTCACAATTAAGCAGGCACCATGTCTTTCAGAATCTTCTCTTGAGACAACCCTCTGGTCCACAACTCTTCCATCCACCTTGTGCGGCTCTGCACTCATGGCTCCATCCACCTCCTCCACACTGGCATGCGGGATAAGCGCAAAGCCTCTAGAGCCCTTGGTGTTCAGATCTCTCACAACCCTACAGTCCTCAAGTGCTCCCCAGGGCTCAAAGATGGCTCCTCACATTCTCATCGGTGCTTTCAACACTGGGACCTCCGAAGAAGAGCTTCCACAGCTATTCAGGCTCTTTGGGAGACTCTGATTTAGACATGTTGGTGGTGGGAGGGGAGACTTTTATGATGCTTTCTTGGCAGTGTCCACAGGCAGAAAAGCTCCCCTGCTCATTTTTAATTGGATTTTTTTTTTGGTGTTGATCTATATAAGATTCTTTATATATTTTGGATATTAACCTCATATCAGATAAAACCTTTGAAATGTCTTCTTCCATTCAGGAGATTTCCTTGTTGTTTTGATGTTCTCCTTTGCTGTGCAAAATCATTCCATTTTGGTGTAAAACAAATAGTTTTTGTTTCCCTTGCCTGAGGAGAAATATACACAAATACGTTGCTAAGACCTTACATCCAGGAGATTACTGCCTTTGTTATCTTTTAGGAGTGTTATTGTTGCAGGTTTCATATTTCAGGTCTTTAACCCATTTTGAGTTTATTTATGTGTGTGTTATAAGAAAGTGGTCCAGCATTCTTTGGCATGTAGCTGTCCAGTTTTCCCAGCACCATTTATTGAAGAGTGTCTTATTTTCCTCTTTGTGTATTTTCATCTTAAGTTAATTGACAATATAGGTGTGGGTTTACTTCTGAGCCTTCTGTCTTGCTCCATTGGTCCATGTGCCTGTGCCCAGTACCATACTGTTCTCATTTCTGTAGTTTTATAGTAGATCTTGAAATCTAGGATTGTGATACATCCAACTTTGTTTTTTCTCAAGCTTGCTTTAATAATTTGAGGTCTTTTGGGGTTCTATATAAATTTTAGGATGATTTGTTCTTTTCTGTGAAAAATGCTATTGGTATTTTGATAAGGATTGCATTGAACCTGTAGATTGCTTTGGGTAGTGTGGACATGTGTATGATATTAAGTCTTCCAATCTGTGAGATATCTTTCCATTTGTTTGTGTTAGTTTCTTTTATGAATGTCTTGTAGTTTTTAATGCATGGGTCTTTCATTATCTTGGTTGAATTTATTCTTAGGTATTTTATTCTTTTTGGTACAGTTGTAAATTGGGTTGTTAGTTTCTTTTTTGGCTTGTTCATTGTTAGTGTATAGGAATGGAACACATTTCTGTATGTTAATTTTTGTTTCCTTCATTGTCACTGAATTCAATGTTGGTTCAAATTATTTTTTGGTTGAGTCTTTAGGAATATATGTATATAGTATCATGTCATCTGCAATAGTGACAGTTTTACTTCTTCTAGCAGATGTTTTTGTATATTTTCCTTGACTGAATGCTGCACCAGGAACTTACAGTTCTGTATGGAATGAAATTACTGAGAGTGGACATCATTGTTTTGTTCCTGATCCTAGAGGAAAAGCTCTCTGTTTTTCACCATTGAGAATGATGTTACCTGTTGGTTTGTCATAGATGGGCTTGACTATGTTGAGGTATATTCTCTGTAAACCCAATTTGTTGAGAGTTTTTATCATGAACGGATATTGTATTTTGTCAAATGCTTTTTCTGCGTCTAATGAGATGATCATTGGGTTTTATCCTTCCTTTGTTAATGTGATGTGTTACATTGATTTGTGAGTATTGGACAACACCTACATTCCTGAAATAAATCCCACTTGATGGTGGCGAATGATGCTTTTCATGTATTGTTGAATTTGGTTTAGTAATATTTTCTGGAGGATTTTAAAATCAGTGTTCATCAGGCCTATTGGCCTGTAGTTTTCTTTCTTTAGTGTCTTTTTTGTTTATTTTGGTATCAGGGTAATGTTGGCCCTCATAAAATAAATTTGGAGGTTTTCCCTTTCTTTCCTGTTGTTTGGAATAGTTTCATGTCATTGTGGTAAAAAAAAAATGCTTGATATGATTTTAGTCTTTTAAAATTTATCAAGACTTGTTTTGTGGTCTATCACGTGATCTTCCTGGAGAATGTTCCACATGCACTTGAAAAGAATGTGTATTCTGCTATTCTTGGATGGAATGTTCTGTGTATATCTGTTAAGACCATCTTGTCTAATGTGATCTTCAAAGCTATTCTCTCCTTGTTGATTTCCTGTCTGGGTGGTTATCCTTTTTGAAGCAAATGGGGTATTAAAGTTCTCTACTATTATTGTCAATATTACTGTCAACGTCCCCCTTTATTTCTGTTAATATGTGCTTTATACATTTAGGTGCTCTATTATTAGATGTGTAGATATTTATAATTGCTATAGTCTCTTGTTGGATTAAACCCTTTAATCACTATGTAATACCCTTCCTTGTCTTTTGCTACATCTTTGTTTCAAAGTCCATTTTGTCTGATATAAATATAGCTACCCCTACCTTCTTACTTCCAAGTGCATGGAATATCTTTTTCTATTTTGTCCTTTGAGTCTGTACTTGTTTTTTGTTTTTTGTTTTTTTAAGATTTTATTTATTTATTTAAGATTGAGTGAAAGAGCAGGAGAAAGACGGAGGGGAGGTAGAAGCAGACTCCCTGCTGAGCAGGACTTGATTCTGGGGCTCCAGGATCATGACCTTAGCTGAAGGCAGATGCTTAACTGACTGAGCCACCCAGGTGCCCCAAGTCTGTTTTTGTCTTTAAGTGTGAAGTGAGTTTCTTGTAGGTGGCATAGAGAAGAATGTTGGTTTTTAATCTATTCAGTTACTCTGTTCTTTGGTTGGAGCATTTAATCTATTTACATTTAAATAATTATTGATTGCTAAGTTCTTAACTGCCTTTTTGTTCATTGTTTTCTGCTTGTTTTGGTAGATCTTCTCTGTTCCTTTCTTCTTCTCTTGCTCTCTTCCCTTGCAGTTTGATGGCTTGCTTTAGTGTGACTTTGTATTACTTTCTCTTTATTTTATGTGTATCTGTTTTAGGCTTTAGACTTGTGGTTACTATTGTTTTTATATATAAAAGCAGTCTGTATTAAAGACTGGAGAGCAGTCTATATTAAATTGATGGCCTCTTAAGTTTAAACAGATTCTTAAAGAACTACATTTTTGCTCCTCTCTCCAGGTTCTATGTATATGATGTCATATTTTATATTTAAAAAATTTGTATATCCCTTGACTAATTTTTGTAATTATAATTCACTATAGTAGTTTTGTATTTTTAAATTCCATACAGGCTCTGTAAGTGATTAATCTACTACCTTTATGTGTGTTTGCTTTTATCTATGGTTTTTTTCCTTCCATAATTTTCTTATGTCTTGTTATGACCTTTTCTTTTCCACTTAGGTCCCTCTAGTGTTTCTTGTGAGGGTGGTTTAGTAGTGATGAGCTCCTTTAACTTTTGCTTGTCTGAGAACTCTTGATCTCCCCTTCAGTTCTGAATGTCTCACTTATCAGATACAATATTCTTGGTTTTAAGTGTCTTCCTTTCTCCACTTTGAATGTATCATGCCACTCCCTCAGGAAAGCAAAGTTGCTGTTGAAAAATCAACCGATAGCTCCATGGGGTTTCCCTTGTATGAAACTGTTTTCTTTTCTTCTGTTGCTTTTAAGATTCTCTCCTTTTCATCCATTTTAATTATTATGGGTCTTGGTGTGGACTTCCTTGAGTTCATCTTTTTTGAGGCGCGACACGATCCCTTGACATGACTATAGATTAGGGAAGTTCTCAGGTATTATTTTTTTCAAATAAATTTCTTTGCCCTCTCCTCTTTTTTTCTCCTCTGGGTTCCCTAGAATGCAAATGCTTGAGGATGTTGCAGAGATTCCTTAACCTATCCTCATTTTTATTATTCTTTTTTCTTTTTGCTGCTCCGTTTGACTTTATTCATTTCCATGTCTTCCAGATCATTTAACCATTCTTCTGCATCCTCTAATCCACTGTTGAAACCCTCTATTGTATTTCTTTTTATTTCTGTTATTGTATTCTTCTGTTTTCTTTTTAATTTGTCATGTCTTTGTTAAAATTCTCACCGAGTTCATCCACTCTTTTCTCAAGTCCAGTATCTTTATGCCATTATTTTGAGCTCTATATCAGGTATATTGCTTTTGTCTATTTTATGTAGCTGTTTTTTTCTATGATTATGTCTTGTTTTTTCATTTGGGTCATCCTCTGTCTCCTCATTTTGTCTGATTCTGTGTTCATTTCTGTGTATCAGATAGGTCAGCTATGTCTCTGGTCTTGGAAGTAGTGGCCATGTTTAGAAGAAGTCCTGTTTTTCCCTGCATTGCAATCTCCCCCATCCTGGCCCCCCAGTCACAAGAACCTCCAAGAATGTTCTCTCTGTGGGCTATATACGCCCTTCTGTTGTGACTGAGCTGTGACTGCTCTGGGCATGATGATGATGGGGTTGGCCTTCAGCTCAGCTGGCTGAGTGACCTACTATGCCTGCTGTGAGTTTACCAGGCAAGGTGTGCTCCCTGTGCTGTTGAGAGGCTCAGCTGCAGCTTCTAGGGGCTTGTTGGTGGTTTGGGTCAGCACTCAGCCTAGCTGTCCGCAGTTAGCTTCTACCACAGCTGCAGGCAAACCAAATGGCAGGACTTGCTCCATGCAGCTGCAGGAACTTTGGATATGCTGGTGTGTGGGGTTATTTCTCCACTCCCAGGACCTCCTGTGGAGGGACACCTGCCAAAGTTGGGGTTTGGGCGGGACAAGTCTGCAGGAGAATGCCAGGTGGAGCTTGCAGTGCTAGTGAGGTGGATGAAGAGTTTTAGAGCTGGCTCTGCAAGGGTCTGGCTAGCTAGGCTGGGAAAGGACAAGAAAAATGGTGCCTTACAGTGCTTTTGTTCTTGGAGAAATGTGTAGATTCCTGCCTCTCTGCCATGCTCTCCTGTTCTAAGATTACTCAGTAAATCTTCACATATTCCCCAGGTGCTTTTCAAACTTGCATTTGTGCTGTGTCTAAGGCAGTTATTTAGCTTGCTGGCCCTTTAAGAGTAGGGACTCAGCTTCCTATTGGTCTCCTGGGGTTTATTTTTAAAGCCTTTGGAGTTAAGCTCCATTGATTTTCAGAGCTACGTGTTATGGGGACTCATCTTTCCAGTGCAAGTCCCAAGGTCAGGGATGTCCAGTAAGTGATGTGATCCCCTCGCTCCTCTGTGCTTGTGACATCCCTCCCATTTGTGGTCAGTTGTCCTGGAGGTTTGGTTCCCCTGTGTCTCCATCCCACTCTCCTTTTTGATACGGCCATCCTTCTTCTAGGAGTAGCTGTGGAAGATTTGTCTTGCCCATCTCCAGGTCATTTTCAGAGTTAGTCTCATAAACATAGTTGTTTCTTCAGTGTGCTCATGGGATGAAGGGAGCTCAGGACCCTTCATGTCCCCTACTTTCCCAACAACCCACCACCATGTAACTTTTATTTTCTTGAGGAAAAAGGCCTTTCAAAGGATCAACGAACTACATTTAAGAACCACAGATACCATTTTCTACATTTCAAACTGTGGAAAGAGCTTTAGTTCTAATAGATCACTCTAAAGGATTTAGTAATTCATCCATTCAGTTATTGATCGTGAGTGCCTACTGTAGAGGAGCCATTCTGTTATGGTCTGCAGATATAAGATGACTAAGAGAAAATGCCATTTCTGACAGTTTTCAGAAAAGTAAGTAAGCAAATTTGAATGCAGTGATGAGGGCGAATACACGGTACAGGGGAGGTAGAGATGCATGAAGGGGTTAAGTAGAGGCATAAAAGACATCTGGGTGAGGTGATAGGTGATACCTTAGCAGAAATCAGAGGGAGGATCAGAAGTCCAAATGAGTGGGCAAAGCTTTCCAGGTAATAGCTTGTGTCAAGGCATCTGAGTCCTTTTGGGACTCAGAATGCCACAGCCGGAGGGGCTCCTCAACAACAGACATTTGCTTCCCACCATTCTGGGGGCTGAGACTTCCAAAATCATGGTTGTCTTGCTTTAACCTCACATGGAAGATGGCAGGCAGGATATTTTCCAGGCTCCTTTTATAGGGGCACCAATCCCGTTCTCAAGGGCTCTAGCCCCTGGCCCAATAATCTCCTGGAGGCCTCACTTCCAAACATTATCACCTTGGGGCTTAGGATTCAACATTTGGATTTCTGGAGGACATAAACTTTTAGACAATATCGGAGGGCCTGGAACTAAGAAAACATGAGGTATGTTTGCAATGCTGGAGTAGAGATTTTTGTGTGTGTGTGTGTGTGTGTGTGTGTGAGTGTGTGTATGTGATATGAAGTTGGGGGGTGCACAGAAAAATTGTGGTGAAGGATGAAGTGGACAGGTCCTAGAGGTGATAGAAAGTTAATGAGCTTTGCATGTTATACTAATCATGACTTTTCCATTTTCAAGTGACAAAACCCAACTGAAAGTAACGTCAGTGAAAGGCAGATTTATTGGTTTTCCTTACTTGAAAGGTTGGGGTGGGAGATTCAGGTTCAAATCAACCCAGGGGTGCACGCAATGTTTTTAGACCTCATTTTCTCGACTCTGCTTTTGAGTTTTGAGGTTCTATCATATTTTGCTTTATATGTTTTGAAACTTATAATTAGGTGCATATGTTTAGAATTATTTTTTTTTTTTTTTAATTTTTTATTTTTTATAAACATATATTTTTATCCCCAGGGGTACAGGTCTGTGAATCACCAGGTTTACACACTTCACAGCACTCACCAAATCACATACCCTCCCCAATGTCCATAATCCCACCCCTTCTCCCAAACCCCCCCCCCTCCCCCCAGCAACCCTCAGTTTGTTTTGTGAGATTAAGAGTCACTTATGGTTTGTCTCCCTCCCAATCCCATCTTGTTTCATTTATTCTTCTACCCACTTAAGCCTCCATGTTGCATCACCCACTTCCCTCATATCAGGGAGATCATATGATAGTTGTCTTTCTCTTCTTCTTGACTTATTTCGCTAAGCATGATACGCTCTAGTTCCATCCATGTTGTTGCAAATGGCAAGATTTCATTTCTTTTGATGGCTGCATAGTATTCCATTGTGTATATATACCACATCTTCTTGATCCATTCATCTGTTGATGGACATCTAGGTTCTTTCCATAGTTGGGCTATTGTGGACATTGCTGCTATAAACATTCGGGTGCATGTGTCCCTTTGGATCACTACATTTGTATCTTTAGGGTAAATACCCCAATAGTGCAATTGCTGGGTCATAGGGCAGTTCTATTTTCAACATTTTGAGGAACCTCCATGCTGTTTTCCAGAGTGGCTGCACCAGCTTGCATTCCCACCAACAGTGTAGGAGGGTTTCCCTTTCTCTCCCGCATCCTCGCCAGCATCTGTCATTTCCTGACTTGTTTGATTTTAGCCATTCTGACTGGTGTGAGGTGATATCTCATTGTGGTTTTGATTTGTATTTCCCTGATGCCGAGTGATATGGAGCACTTTTTCATGTGTCTGTTGGCCATCTGGATGTCTTCTTTGCAGAAATGTCTGTTCATGTCTTCTGCCCATTTCTTGATTGGATTATTTGTTCTTTGGGTGTTGAGTTTGCTAAGTTCTTTATAGATTCTGGACACTAGTCCTTTATCTGATATGTCGTTTGCAAATATCTTCTCCCATTCTGTCAGTTGTCTTTTGATTTTGTTAACTGTTTCCTTTGCTGTGCAAAAGCTTTTGATCTTGATGAAATCCCAATAGTTCATTTTTTTGCCCTTGCTTCCCTTGCCTTTTGCGTTGTTTCCTAGGAAGATGTTGCTGCGGCAGAGGTCGAAGAGGTTGCTGCCCCGTGTTTCTCCTCAAGGATTTTTGATGGATTCCTTTCGTACATTGAGGTCCTTCATCCATTTTGAGTCTATTTTTGTGTGTGGTGTAAGGAAATGGTCCAATTTCATTTTTCTGCATGTGGCTGTCCAATTTTCCCAGCACCATTTATTGAAAAGGCTGTCTTTTTTTCCATTGGACATTCTTTCCTGCTTTGTCGAAGATTAGTTGACCATAGATTTGAGGGTCTATTTCTGGGCTCTCTATTCTGTTCCATTGATCTATGTGTCTGTTTTTGTGCCCAGTACCATGCTGTCTTGATGATGACAGCTTTGTAATAGAGCTTGAAGTCCGGAATTGTGATGCCACCAACGTTGGCTTTCTTTTTCAATATCCCTTTGGCTATTCGAGGTCTTTTCTGGTTCCATATGAATTTTAGAATTATTTGTTCCATTTCTTTGAAAAAGATGGATGGTACTTTGATAGGAATTGCATTAAATGTGTAGATTGCTTTAGGCAGCATAGACATTTTCACAATATTTATTCTTCCAATCCAGGAGCATGGAACATTTTTCCATTTCTTTGTGTCTTCCTCAATTTCTTTCATGAGTACTTTATAGTTTTCTGAGTATAGATTCTGTGTCTCTTTGGTTAGGTTTATTCCTAGGTATCTTATGGTTTTTTGGATGCAATTGTAAATGGGATTGACTCCTTAATATCTCTTTCTTCTGTCTTGCTGTTGGTGTAGAGAAATGCAACTGATTTCTGTGCATTGATTTTATATCCTGACACTTTTTACTGAATTCCTGTATAAGTTCAAGCAGTTTTGGAGTGCAGTCTTTTGGGTTTTCCACATATAGTATCATATCATCTGCGAAGAGTGATAATTTGACTTCTTCTTTGCCGATTTGGATGCCTTTAATTTCCTTTTGTTGTCTGATTGCTGAGGCTAGGACCTCTAGTACGATGTTGAATAGCAGTGGTGATAATGGACATCCCTGTCGTGTTCCTGACCTTAGCGGAAAAGCTTTCAGTTTTTCTCCATTGAGAATGATATTTGCGGTGGGTTTTTCATAGATGGCTTTGATGATATTGAGGTATGTGCCCTCTATCCCTACACTTTGAAGAGTTTTGATCAGGAAGGGATGTTGTACTTTGTCAAATGCTTTTTCAGCATCTATTGAGAGTATCATATGGTTCTTGTTCTTTCTTTTCTTGATGTGTTGTATCACATTGACTGATTTGCGGATGTTGAACCAACCTTGCAGCCCTGGAATAAATCCCACTTGGTCGTGGTGAATAATCTTTTTAATGTACTGTTGAATCCTATTGGCTAGTATTTTGTTGAGTATTTTCGCATCTGTGTTCATCAAGGATATCGGTCTATAGCTCTCTTTTTTGGTGGGATCCTTGTCTGGTTTTGGGATCAAGGTGATGCTGGCCTCATAAAATGAGTTTGGAAGTTTTTCCTTCCATTTCTATTTTTTTGGAACAGTTTCAGGAGAATAGGAATTAGTTTTCTTCTTTAAATGTTTGGTAGAATTCCCCCGGGAAGCCGTCTGGCCCTGGGCTTTTGTTTGTTTGGAGATTTTTAATGACTGTTTCAATCTCCTTACTGGTTATGGGTCTGTTCAGGCTTTCTATTTCTTCCTGGTTCAGTTGTGGTAGTTTATATGTTTCTAGGAATGCATCCATTTCTTCCAGATTGTCAAATTTATTGCCGTAGAGTTGCTCATAGTATGTTCTTATAATAGTTTGTATTTCTTTGGTGTTAGTTGTGATCTCTCCTCTTTCATTCATGATTTTATTTATTTGGGTCCTTTCTCTTTTCTTTTTGATAAGTCGGGCCAGGGGTTTATCAATTTTATTAATTCTTTCAAAGAACCAGCTCCTAGTTTCGTTGATTTGTTCTATTGTTTTTTTGGTTTCTATTTCATTGATTTCTGCTCTGATCTTTATGATTTCTCTTCTCCTGCTGGGCTTAGGGTTTCTTTCTTGTTCTTTCTCCAGCTCCTTTAGGTGTAGGGTTAGGTTGTGTACCTGAGACCTTTCTTGTTTCTTGAGAAAGGCTTGTACCGCTATATATTTTCCTCTCAGGACTGCCTTTGTTGTGTCCCACAGATTTTGAACCGTTGTGTTTTCATTATCATTTGTTTCCATGATTTTTTTCAATTCTTCTTTAATTTCCCGGTTGACCCATTCATTCTTTAGAAGGATACTGTTTAGTCTCCATGTATTTGGGTTCTTTCCAAACTTCCTTTGTGGTTGAGTTCTAGCTTTAGAGCATTGTGGTCTGAAAATATGCAGGGAATGATCCCAATCTTTTGATACCGGTTTTGAGTCCTGATTTAGGACCGAGGATGTGATCTATTCTGGAGAATGTTCCATGTGCACTAGAGAAGAATGTGTATTCTGTTGCTTTGGGGATGAAATATTCTGAATATATCTGTGATGTCCATCTGGTCCAGTGTGTCATTTAAGGCCTTTATATCCTTGCTGATCTTTTGCTTGGATGACCTGTCCATTTCAGTGAGGGGAGTGTAAAGTCCCCTACTATCATTGTATTATTGTTGATGTGTTTCTTTGATTTTGTTATTAATTGGTTTATATAGTTGGCTGCTCCCACATTGGGGGCATAGATATTTAAAATTGTTAAATCTTCTTGTTGGACAGACCCTTTGAGTATGATATAGTGTCCTTCCTCATCTCTTATTATAGTCTTTGGCTTAAAATCTAATTGATCTGATATAAGGATTGCCACTCCTGCTTTCTTTCTGATGTCCATTAGCATGGTAAATTCTTTTCCACCCCCCTCACTTTAAATCTGGAGGTGTCTTCGGGCTTAAAATGTGTTTTCTTGGAGGCAAACATATAGATGGGTTTTGTTTTTTTATCCATTCTGATACCCTGTGTCTTTTGACAGGGGCATTTAGCCCATTCACATTCAGGGTAACTATTGAGAGATATGAATTTAGTGCCATTGTATTGCCTGTAAGGTGACTGTTACTGTATATGGTCTCTGTTCCTTTCTGATCTACCACTTGTAGGCTCTCTCTTTGCTTAGAGGACCCCTTTCAATATTTCCTGTAGAGCTGGTTTGGTGTTTGCAAATTCTTTCAGTTGTTGTTTGTCCTGGAAGCTTTTAATCTCTCCTTCTATTTTCAATGATAGCCTAGCTGGATATAGTATTCTTGGCTGCATGTTTTTCTCGTTTAGTGCTCTGAAAATATCATGCCAGCTCTTTCTGGCCTGCCAGGTCTCTGTGGATAAGTCAGCTGCCAATCTAATATTTTTACCATTGTATGTTACAGACTTCTTTTCCCGGGCTGCTTTCAGGATTTTCTCTTTGTCATTGAGACTTGTAAATTTTACTATTAGGTGACGGGGTGTGGGCCTATTCTTATTGATTTTGAGGGGCATTCTCTGAACCTCCTGAATTTTGATGCTCGTTCCCTTTGCCATATTGGGGAAATTCTCCCCAATAATTCTTTCCAGTATACCTTCTGCTCCCCTCTCACTTTCTTCTTCTTCTGGAATCCCAATTATTCTAATGTTGTTTCGTCTTATGGTGTCACTTATCTCTCGAATTCTCCCCTCGTGGTCCAGTAGCTGTTTGTCCCTCTTTTGATCAGCTTCTTTATTCTCTGTCATTTGGTCTTCTATATCACTAATTCTTTCTTCTGCCTCATTTATCCTAGCAGTGAGAGCCTCCATTTTTGATTGCACCTCATTAATAGCTTTTTTTGATTTCACCTTGGTTAGATTTTAGTTCTTTTATTTCTCCAGAAAGGGCTTTTATATCTCTCGAGAGGGTTTCTCTAATATCTTCCATGCCTTTTTCGAGCCCGGCTAGAACCTTGAGAATTGTCATTCTGAGCTCTAGATCTGACATATTACTGATGTCTGTATTGATTAGGTCCCTAGCCTTCGGTACTGCCTCTTGTTCTTTTTTTTGTGTTGAATTTTTACGTCTTGTCATTTTGTCCAGATAAGAGTAAATGAAGGGGCAAGTAAAATACTAAAAGGTGGCAACAACCCCAGGAAAATATGCTTTTAACCAAATTAGAAGAGATCCAAAATCGTGAGTGGGGAGAAAAGGGGATAAAAAGAGGTTCAAAAAGGAAGAAAGAGAGAAAAAAAAAAAAAAAAAAAAAAAAAAAAAGAAAAGAAAAGAAAAGAATTTTAAAAAAAGAAAACACCTAAGAAAAATGTAAAAAAAAAAAAATATATATATATATATTAGATAAACTAGTAAAAAATCGTTAAAAAAGAAAAAGGTAACAGTTAAAAAAAAAATTTTACCCGAAGGCGAGAAAAAAAAAAAAAAAAGAAAAAGAAAAAATTAAATTAACTGCAAGACTAAAAAAAATCACAGGAAAAAAGCCATGAGTTCCGTGCTTGGCTTTCTCCTCCTCTGGAATTCTGCTGCTCTCCTTGGTATTGAAACCGCACTCCTTGGTAGGTGAACTTGGTCTCGGCTGGATTTCTTGTTGATCTTCTGGGGGAGGGGCCTGTTGTAGTGATTCTCAAGTGTCTTTGCCCCAGGCGGAATTACACCGCCCTTACCCGGGGCCGGGGTGAGTAATCCGCTCGGGTTTGCTTTCAGGAGCTTTTGTTCCCTGAGCGCTTTCCGTAGAGTTCCAGAGGACGGGAATACAAATGGCGGCCTCCTGGTCTCCGGCTCCGAGCCGAGAGCCCAGGGCCCCACTCCTCAGTGCGCCCTCAGAGAACAGCGCCCAGTCACTCCCGTCTGCCTGACCTCCGGCCGCGCTCCGAGCTCACCGAGCCTGCGACCGGTTCAAGGTAACACGGAGCTGTGAGCTTACTGTCGGCTCTGTCTCTGTAGCCGGCTTTCCCGTTCCAATACCCGCAAGCTCTGCGACACTCAGACACCCCCGATCCTTCTGTGACCCTGCGGGACCTGAGGCCACGCTGACCCCACGTGGGCTTCGCCCCGGTTTAGCCTCTGGAGCGATGTCCCTCAGCGGAACAGACTTTTAAAAGTCCTGATTTTGTGCTCGGTTGCTCCGCCGCTTGCCGGGAGCCGGCCCCTCCCCCCAGGGTCTATCTTCCCGTCGCTTTGGATTCACTTCTCCGCCGGTCCTACCTTTCAGAAAGTGGTTGATTTTCTGTTTCCAGAATTGCTGTTCTTCTTCTCTTCGATCTGCCGATGGATTTTCAGGTGTTTGCAATCTTTAGATAAGCTATCTAGCTGATCTCCGGCTAGCTGAAGCAGTCTCAGCTTGCTACTTCTCCGCCATCTTGACTCCTCCCCCTATGTTTAGAATTATTAAGTCCTCTTGATAAAAGTTCATTATGAAATGAACTTTTCATCTCTGATAAATATTCTTTGCTCTGAAATCCTCTGAAGATTAAATTCTACTGTCGGTCCTTCTGGGGTATAATGCAAGTTGCTGGGTGTATGGCCTTTCTAGATGATCTCTTTCTAATTATAGTACTAGCCAACCCTTATAATTTCCTCCTTGTTCCTTGTATCTTGCATCTAGAGGGCTTCTCTTTAATTAATCACCTGATGGCTCTCATGGCAGTTTTGCAGATTAAGACTCCAGGATTTATGTATATGATGTAGAAGGGCAGGAAAAGAAGTAAGGAAAAGAGTTTGGGGAAGCCCAGAGGCATGGATATATTGGAATTATAAAAACAGGGCCTATTTATATGCCCTTTAAAATTTTTATACATGACCTAGTTTTAATATGTTTAAAACTGTACGTATGCCCAAGAACACCTTCTGGCATTCCCATGATTCCAGTTCTGAAATAAATTGTAGGTACCAAGTAACTCACCATGTCAAGTTACCAAGTAACTCACCATGAGCCAAAAGTTGACTCATTTTTCTGCATGGATTTACGAAGGACTGTATATTTGGAAAACCAAATAGAAACCATTTCTTTATAAACAAATTAGTCTTTCTTTAATAAGATTACTTTGTCCAAGTTAATCAACAAAATATACAAACTTCCAACAAAACAAACATCAAACTGTTAACTTACAGTTAAATCTTGGCTTTCTAAAATTCCTGTGGATATTTCAGATTTTTAAATGAACTAACTCAGCACACTATCCTTACTTCTCCACATTTCTTTCAGTTTCAAGCATTCTGTATCTGTCCCTTCAAGAAGAATAAAGATAAAAAAAAAAAGAAATAAAAAAATAAAATCCCAAAATCTCCTCCTTTTTTTTTTCAATATGGGAAAGCATCTCAGGATCTAGGAAAAATTAATAGATTGGGAAAATAGTCAATTATTACAAAAGTATTATTCTCCATATGCTGAGATTACTTGATTCACTGTTGAGGAAGAAAAAAGTGTATTTGCTGATTACTTGATACTCTGAAAGGCCAGTCTTTCCCTAGAAGGCTCATAACCAAATAAAGAAGTAAAAAGGAAAGCAGATGATAAAATAGAAAATATGCTGGAGACATTAGTAGGGGCAGCTGCAGTAAAAGCAGAGAAGTGATGAAGTGATGGATGGAGAGTGACAGAAAACACTTTCTCTGGTTGCAGAGAAAGTTACCCTGTGGGGGTCTGTCCCTCGGTAGCAGTCGAGCATCCTGTGGTGTGGGAAAATTATGTTCCCCAGGGGCTAGATACTTCCATGGTTTCAGTTTGTTTTCATGAGCCAAGGAGCCTCATTCAGACTGTGGTACAGCCTCTGTCTCACATGAAGGGACTTTCGTCCCAAATATCCTGAAGGAACAGAGTTCAGAGTGCTTTGAAAATTTTGTAACTGTGACTTTAAAAACACAAGTTAAAATAAAATGTTTTCTTAAAAATGTAAGTTAATGAAATTAACTTCCCTAGAAATAACAATTTTGTATTGATCAATACCATTAGGGAATTTGGGCAGTTAGACAAATGTTTAGATAGTTTCCAAGCCTTCAAGGGACAGAAAATCTGTCTTATTTTTTTTTCCCAGAGACTAGAAGAAACAAATGATTCTCATTTTATGAGACTAGTGTTACATTTATTTAAAACCAGATATACAAACTATGAGAAAAGAAAACTATGCAATAATCTTATTGGTGAATTTAGAGACAAAAATTTAGCAAATAAGTTTGCATTGTATTATGTAATGCAGTATAACCAATCTATATCTTTCCAAGAAATGTGAGGATGTTTCCATTTCAGAAAAATTTATTAGTGTTCTCCTCCTCATTTATAGATTAAAGGAGAAAAACCATATGATCAACATAATGCATGCAAAGAAAGTTTTCAATGAAATTCAGCAATTATGATAAAACAAAACAAAAAATTCTTGGCAAATTAATAGAAAGGAATTTCCTTAATCTAATATAAATTTATAGCAAACATCACATTTGGTGATAAAATTCTAAGATAATTTATATTAGATTTAGAGGCAAAGCCTTTTTTTTTAAGATTTTATTTATTTTTTTGACAGACAGAGATCACAAGTAGGCAGAGAGGCAGGCAGAGAGAGAGGAGGAAGCAGGCTCCTGGCTGAGCAGAGAGCCTGATGTGGGGCTCAATCCCAGGACCCTGAGATCATGACCTGAGCTGAAGGCAGAGGCTTTAACCCACTGAGCCACTCAGGTGCCCCTAGAGACAAAGCCTTTAATAAGAAATTCAAGAAAACAAAACTAATAAGAAACTTCTGTAATATTTCTGGACCCAAGCTTAATATGGAAATATCAATAGCTTTTCTATAGGTTACCTATGATTATTTATATAATGTATGAGAAAGAAAAGACACCATTTATTATAGTTAAAATGTGCCAGTAATAAATTTAACAAAAGATATAGGATATCTTTGTGGAAAAAAATATAAAATGTTATTGGTGGACAAAAAAAAGAACTTGACGAATGAAACACAATAATTGAATTCATAAATACCATTACAGTAAAAACTGCAGAAAATTTTTTTAAAAATTACATTTGAAAAATGTTTCCCCAAATGCTTATAATATTCAGGCCATGAATATATAAAATTCTTTTTTTTAAAAGAACAGAATAGGAAGGAGATGATATTTGTGAAACTAGACATTGAGACACATTTACAAAAGTGTGGTGTTGGTTCAGATCAGAGAGGGAGATGGGAACAAAGTAGAGAACTTGGACAGACCCATGTATGTGGAAACTTGGTGAATGATAGGATGGTGTTATAAAGCAGTAGGGGAAGGGTCATTTATTCAGTGCATTCTGGTTCAGCTGGTTCTCTGAATTAGAAAAATAAATAAAATTATATCACTACTTACAACACAAAGTAAATTCCAATTGGATAAACATTTTGAATCTTTAAAATAAAGTAACAGATTATTATATCACCAGCCATAAGAATCGGGAAAGACTGGTAAATTTGAATAAAATCAAAGATTTTTTGGAACAAAAGGGATCAAATTTAAATGGTAAGCTATAAGGTAGTAGATAATGTTTGTAACATGCATACTTGACATAGGGGTTGCTTTGGAAATATGGATCTGCAGGGGAATTGCCTGGGAATAGGAAAGACACCAAAGCACTATCACCAGAAATCCAGGAGAGAGATACAAAGCAATGATGGAAAATAGGCAGAAGTGTAAATGGCTTATCTACTTCCAAGCACAAGAATGAAACTAAACAAGAACACAAGGAATCTGATCAAAGGTATCTTCCAAAATTGTCTTTGCCCATGTAACAAGACTTTCACGGTAATAGTATTATAATGAGGAAACCACATGCAAATGAGGCCAAGCAGTAATTGAAGAAAATACTGAATAACTTTCTCCAAATGGTTAAAAATGATCAAATTACAGATTGAAGAAACTCAACAAACTCCAAGCAGGATAAATAGAAAGGAAACTATGTGAAGGTACAGGTAAAATTGTTGAGAGCCAAAGATAAGGAGAACGTTGTAAGTGTAGCTAAACAAAACCAAAGAGCCAAACATACACAAAAACCCAACTGCAAACACCTGATGTTTGGGAAAAAACATAAAAAAAAACAGCTGACTTTTTAAAGGAAATAATGGAAACTAGAAGACAATAGAAGGACCCTTTTAAGACACTAAGGGAAACAAATTAATGTAGAAGTGGTAGGCTGGTAATGGGCCCCAAGAAACATCAGAACCTCATCCCTGGAGCTGTGAATGTGACCTGATATGGCATAAAAAGAGCCTTTGCAGGTGTGATGAATTTAAGGAGCTTGGGACGGAGGGTTTATCCCAGATTATCCGGGTGGTCCCAAATTGTACACACACAGAAGGGGGGACAGCAGTGAACCCATGGAGGTGGAGATTGTGGTGATGTCACAGAAGCTGGAAGAGGCAAGGAGCATATCCTTCCCTAGAGTCTTCAGAAGGAGCATGGCCCTGCTGACACCTTGACTTTGACTCAGTGATACTGACTTCAGACCTGGTCTTCAAAACGTTAGAGATGAACTACCTGCTGTTTTTAACCCATTCGGTTTGTGGTAATTTGTTACTACATTCACAGGAAGCTGATACATGGGGACGAGTAGAGAAGTACATGAAAAGTATTGAATCCCTTGTGCAAGAATTTGTACAAATATCTTCAGTGTTATATAGAGAATCTGTCACCACCAAGTGGGGTTTACTGAAGGAGTATGAAGTTGGTTTAACGTTTGAAATCGACCAGTGTTATTCACCTCATTAAGAATAAAGGAGAAGAAATTACATAGTCATGTTATCGGATGCAATAAAAGCATTAGACAAAATTAAAATCCAGTTTATAAAAAAACAATCTCAAAAATTGGGAATAGAAGGAAAATTCATCCTTCTGATAAAGGGCATTTACAAAAATTTCTATTACATCATACTTAATGGTGAAATATTAATTAATCTTTGTCCACTAAAACTGGAAACAAGAAAGGGATGCTGAGGATCACTGGTTTTATTTTGATATCCTGGAGACCACAGCCAGTGTGAAGTTGAGTGAAAGGAAACAAGAGCATGTTGTAGAGAAAGAAGTAAAATTGTTTTCATTAGCATGTAACATGTTGTTTAAGCAGCAAGCCCTGAGAAATCTACAAAAAACTATTGAAACTAGATATAAATTAAGTAGCATGATACAAAGTCAATATAAACAATCAATTATATTCTGAATATACTTGTGCCAAACAGATGGAAAATAGAGTTAAAAGTCAATTGCATGAAGTTTATGCTCTCAGGCTAAAGTTACAGAGAACTCTAAATATTGGATTACAGTTAGTAGCCTTCTTAACACAGAGAGAAGATAAAACCACTTTCTATATATTCTGGGGTCATAGGTATAAATAAGTATGTTGTAGATAACAGAAATAATGTTTTTCACTGTTGGATAAAGTAGTTACAAATATGAAGGGGGGGCAGAATGAATGCTATAGTGTTGGGCTAAAATTGGAAGTATTATAAATTCATGGTTTTTAATTATGGATGTAGACATAAATATATAAATAGGTAGATCTTGAAATATATATTTGTGCACACATTTATTTATAGTACCTATTTCCTAGGTCTATCCTCTGAGAGATTCTAAAAACAATGACACCACAGAACAGTGTACATAGTTCTTGGTTTCTGGGTGCCATTTTTCACTTAAAAAACAGGGCTCTTTGGGAAGTGGTTGATTCTTGGTCTAGAATAGGGAGAGTGTATGAGGAACCTGAAATACCTTATTTACCGGAAAGTAGAGAAAGGCTCAGAGAATGATGTGGACATAACAAAAGAAAACAGAAACCAGCCTAAAGAAGCACCCATTGAACAAATATGGGGAAATTTAAATATCAATACAAGTAATTACAGTAAAGACTTATAATTCATAAAATGAAATAATCTGGGAAGTACCTAGTGATAAAAATAAATACATCAACAAATAAAGATAAATATAATAAAGGAGGAGTGCCTGAGTGGCTCAGTTGTTTAAGCATCTAACTCTTGATTTTGGCTCAGGTTGTGATCTCAGGGTTGTGAGATTGAGCCCTGTATAGGGTTCCATGCTCAGTGTGAAGTCGGCTTGAGATTTTCTCTCTCTCCTTCCTCTGCCCCTCCCCCTGCTTGTGCTTGCTTGCTCTTTCAATAAGTAAACAAAATCTTTTAAAAAATAAAGGAGAATGTTTGATAGCTCTATCGAAGTTTGATGTTTCTATCAAAACTAGAGTAGAACATAACTTTTAGTGCATGATGCATTTTTCCCATACTGGTAATATTAACTTTAATCATTCGATTAAGCAGGTAGATGATCTACTAGGTTTCTCCACTATAAATTTACTTTACTTTCTCTTTGAATTATTTATTTATTTATTTATTTATTTTGGTGTTGGGTTATAATAAGTTCTTTATATATATATAAATTTATTTCTATTTCTCTCTGATTCAGTTTTAGAAGATTATATGATTCTAAGAATTTATTTATTTCTTCTAGGCAGTCCAGTTTGTTGGCATATAATTTTTTATAGTAGTCTTTTTTAATCTTCTGTATTTCTGTGTTTTCGATTACAACTTCTCTTTCATTTCTGATCTTATTTATTTGAGTCTTCTATTTAACTTGATGAATCTGGCTATATACATTTTATCTTTTCAAAGAACTAGCTCTTAACTTTATTGAACTTTTCTTTCTTTTTTTTGTCTATTTTATTTATTCATACTCTGCTGTTTATTGTTTCTTTCTACTTACTTTGGGATTTTTTTGGGTTTCTTTTCTAGTTCCTTTAGGTGTAAGGTCAGAATGCTTGAGATTTTTCTTGGTTTTTTTTTTTTTTTTTTGTAATAGACTTGTATTACTATAAACTTCTCCTTTCCCTCAGGTAAGTACTGCTTTTGCTACACTCCAAAGAGTTTCAATTGTCCTGTTTCCATTTTAATTTTTCTCCATTGAGAAAAAATTTTTCTCTTTGATAAAGAGGAAAAAAAAAAAGCCAGAGGTAAAAACAACCCAAGATTTCAAGATAGATGACAAAAGCTACAGTAATCAGAACAGTATGGTTCTGGCACAAAAATAGCCATAGAGATCAACAGAACAGGATAGGAAGTTCATGTGGTCAATGAATCTATGACAAAGGAGGCAAGAATATATAATGGGGAAAAATTAAAAATTAAAAAATTTTTAATTTTTTTTAACTTTTTAAGTTAATTAATTTTTATTTAAATTCCAATGAGGCAAGATATAGTACCTGATTGGTGTTAGATAATGTTCAGTGATTCATCAGTTCAGTATGAGGACCCAGGGCTCATCACCCAGGTGCCCTCCTTAGTAACCACCACCCAGTTACCCTGTCCTCCCACCCGCCTCCCTTACTGCAACCCTCAGTTTGTTTCCTGGATCAAGAGTCTCATATGGTTTATCTCCCTCTCTAATTTCTTCCCATTCAAAACCCTCCCCCATGCCTGCACCCTTATTCTCCATTGCACTATTCCTTATGTTCCACATATAAGTGAGACCATAGGATAATTGTGTTTCTCTGACTTACTAATTTCACTTAGCATCGTACCCTCCAGTTCTGTCCATGTTAATATAAATGGTAGATATTCATCCTTTCTGTTGGCTGAGTACTATTTTATTGTGTATATGAACGACAGCTTCTTTATCCATTCATCTGTTGAAGGACATCTTGATGCCTTCCCCGGTTTGGCTCTTGTGGACATCGCTGCTATGAACATTGGGGTGCGTGTGGCCCTTTTTTCACTACATCTCTATCCTTGGGATAGATTCCAAGTAGTGCAATTGCAGGGTCATAGGGTAGCTCTATTTTTAAGATTTTTAAAAATTATTTTGGTGAGTATATTTATGACCATTATTCCAAACTTTATTAGGTAGATTACTTGTCTCCATTTTCTTTAGCTATTTTTCGTGTTTTTTTGTATTGTTTTATTTGGAACCATGTTCCTCTGTCTCTTCTTTTGTCTGACTCTATTTTATTTCTGTGATTAGGTAGATCAGCTATATCTCCAGGTCTTGAAAGTAGAGGCCTTGTGTAGAAGGGATTCTGTGGGGTCCTGTAGCACAAACCTCCCTGGTCACCAGAACCAGGCACTCCAGAGGTGTTCCCTATGTCGGCTTGCATGTGCCCTCCTGTTATGGCTGGATTGAGACTGTCGCAAGTATATACTGGTGGGCAAGCCCTGGTTCCCTACATGGCTGCCTGAGAAGCCCTGCTGTAGCCACGGTAGGCATCCTGGTGGGCAGGGCTGGCCCTCAGCCTTCCTATCTGCAGTGATTGGCCACACTGCTGCAGTTGTAATGGTGGGGGGCAGGCCCTGTTCCCAGTGCGGCGGGCTAAGAGATGTGGTTTTTGACTACTCTGGGTACATTGGTGTGTGAAGTTTGCAAGTCAGGAGTCTCTTTGGAGCGCGGCATGGTCCTGGCTGGAATTGCCCGAGTATTGTGGTATGGTAGTTTCTTTGGGAGAGGGGGCACTGGTCCTGACTGAGCGTACCTACTAGGTATGATGACATGGGAGTCACACTTGGAGGGGATGCCTGCTGGGGTCACAGATTGGGTGGTGTGGCTCTAATGCTGGGGAATGCACAGAGAGCAGGCTCTGCTGGCGAGGGTAGAGAGTCAGATGGAGGGGTCAGAATCGGCTACCTCAAGCCTCTGGCTATCTAGGCTGAAGGAGGTCAAGAAGAAATTGTGCCACCAGCACTTCCGATTTCCAAGAAGGGCTCCTACAGGTCTTTGCTCCTCGACA
Source organism: Mustela putorius furo (assembly GCF_011764305.1). Taxonomy (NCBI): domain Eukaryota; kingdom Metazoa; phylum Chordata; class Mammalia; order Carnivora; family Mustelidae; genus Mustela; species Mustela putorius. The sequence continues at coordinate 3,702 of NW_025421487.1, read as the reverse complement.
CGTGTCCTAAAATTAGTCAGTAAATGTTCTTCCCTTCTAACCCAAGCACTTTTCAAACTGTATACTTCTGTGCCAGGTCTCCTGTGGAACGAGGCAGCACTCTGACTCTTTAAGAGTGGAGACTGTTTACCTACAGCTCTCGAGATCTCCTGGAGTTTACGCCCTCCTGAATATCAAAGCCAGACCATTAGGTGGTCTCAGCCTCTCAGGGCAGGTCTGCAGGGTCAGGGGTGTCTGTGTTGGTCTTGGTCCCCTGCTCCGCCATGCTTGTGATTTCCCTCCTGTTTGTGGGGAACCACACAGGTGGTGGGGGATCCTGACACAGCTCTGCCCCTCCTCCTATTTTCAATGTGGTATTCTGTTTATGACTGCCACTGTGGCAGATCTGTTCTGCCAGGCTTTAGGTTGTTTTCAGAGCGAGCTGAAGTGCATATATATAGTTGTGGCCTTGGTGTGTGCATGGGGAGTTGGTGAGCTCAGGATGTTACTGCTCTGCCATCCTCCCCTCTCTCATCCATGATTGCTTTTGATTCCTCTCTCTTTACACACACACAAACAATATATATATGGGATATATCAAAGTAGTCATATGTAGTTTTTTTTCATGGTAGAAACTTTATTTTTTGGCTGTCTTTTTACTCCTCTATCAGGACCCCATAATTCCCCTGTGTTACCAGTTTCCCCCCCTTGACTTTCAGACATCCCCTAATTGATTGCCCTGTTGTTACCTTTAACATACTTTAGACAACCGTAGTCCCGTGATTACACCAAACTGAGGAGCTAGGAAACTTTTTAAAGCCCATAGATGAGTATCAGTATAAGTATATTTTAGTTTTTCTAACTCCCAAATGGATTTTGAAACATGGGAGCTAGAAACTTTTTAAAAAATAAAGGATATAATAAAAAATAAAAAAATAAAAAGGAGAGAAAAGAACATTAAGTTCTCCCTGCAGAAAAAAAATGGATAATGGAGAAGTGGATCGATGTGTTATGAATAGAAAATGTTACAGAAGATCAAACCTAAATGGGGCAGGAAATATTAGAAGACGTTGCAGTTTACATGTCTCATTAGGGAAACGCAGGGGCTATACCAGCAAACAGTAAAAGTCACTATATACCCATCAGACTGGGAAAAATTAAAAAAATAATTATGTTTGTGGGAATATGAGGGAACACGGTCTCTCTGTCATCACTATTAGAAAATTGAAAGAGGGGCTTTTTGCGAAAGCACAAAGTGGCCAATAGACATTCAACCTGGCACTTCCTCCCCTGAAATATCTGCTGATCTCATGGAATGAACGCAAATATACAAGGCTATTTATGACCACAAACAATTGTTAGAAGCATCCACTACACGGGAAGCAAGCTGAATGTTCTATTAATGGGGGAAATGGTTTTGACCAAATTGCCACATTTTTAGTATAGTGATGAAAACAGCAGCCAATTAAAATGAATGATTTAGAAATTTTACCAGATGACATGGAGGAGTGTTTCCATGAGGAACTATTGAGTGAGAAATATCATGCATGTAAAACAATATAATTATTTCTTCACTTTTATAAAGCAAAGAAAATCCCCAAAGCAAGGTGCTGAAGGCTTTCTGTCCCTGTGTCCCTGTTCAGCGTCTACCTATATAAACCTTGTCCAGCGTTGGGGCGTCTAGCTCCCTCGGCACTCTGTAAAAGGTGCTCTTGACCGTATCCAGTGAAGTGCTCTGGAAACGTGCCAAGTCTAAGTGTTAATGAGTTTAGTTTGGGCGTCCTTGACCGCTTGGTCTTGGGTTCTCTTTTACCAACAAGTTCTATGTGGGTAGTATAAATCCTTCAAGATGATGTTAATAGTTGTCCATACGCCAAGGCGCCCAATTTTTTAGATTCCCAACCAAATCTTTTATCTCCAGGATCATACCACTATATCTAAAAAAAAAAAGATTTTTATTTATTTATTTGACACAGAGAGAGAGAGAGAGAGATCACAAGTAGGCCAGAGAGGGCAGCAGAGGGAGAGGGGGAAGCAGGCTCCACACTGAGCAGAGAGCCTGATGTCGGGACTCGATCCCAGACCCTGGAGATTATGAACCTAAGCTGAAGGCAGGGGCTTAACCCACTGAGCAACCCAGGTGCCCATGCTAACGATCTCTTAACATCACCACTTCTTGGTCATCTTGTTTTCCTCTGTATTTAAGGAAAGACCACCCAAACTGTGGCCTCAGGCTAGAAATTTGGGCGAGTTGTCCTTGAGACCTCTGTTTGCTGCCTGCAAATGTAATCTGGAACATCAACATCATAGGATTCTGGATCTCTAAATATAATCCAAAATATTTTACTTCACTCTTACTGTATGGTTGCCTCACCTCTTGCGTGGACACTTGTAGCAGTGTCCTCCAAATACCATGGGTTTTAGCCCTCTCCACTCCAAAACTGTTCATATAATACCATGGAGTGATTCGTTTAGGTATATTTATATCTAATCAATGGGTACTTCCCATAAAAAATTCAGTAATTGGCTATTTGCTGTGAGAGAAACCCATTATTAGTGCCTACTTCTTATAAGAATTCTACACGCTATTGCTATCCAGGTCTCTAAACTCAGGTGCCAGCCACCACCCGCTTCCTCTAGAATCTTTTTGTTTTTAAAGATTGTATGTATTATTTGACAGGATGAAAGATCAAACAGTAGGCAGAGGAGAGACGAGATGAAGCCGAAGAGGAGAATACGAGGAGGAAGAAGGCTTCCAAGCTGATTGGAGCGAGCCTGATGGGCGGGACTCGATCCCAGGACCAATGATATAATGACCTGAGCCCAAGGCCAGTGACTTAACCCCACTGAGCCCCAGTGCCAAGGACTGCCCCCTTCCTCAGGACTTCTGGATGGGTACCACAGATGTGTGTACCACTCGTTTACAGCGTACCCACCACTACCTCAAACATCACAAATTTCTTCTGCTGGACCGAAGATATTTTTCTGTCTTTTCTTTCGTTCTTTAATTTTTTTTTAATAAACGATGGATGCCTACTTATTCATCAAGTCTCTCTTTTTTTAGACTTCTCAAGCTGTATTTCTTCTACATCCTTTGAATAATTTCCTCAGAGTGTTATAGCTCGCAAACCGTGATACTACTTTGCTTGGGGGGGATGGAAAATCTAAAGGATGACTCAGTTGGTTTTCCTCAAAGTCTTTCCTAAAAGGACTTGCAGGAGCGAGCCCGAGAACTTGAATTTGCATAGCCCAACAGAATCGGCAAGTGTCCCAGGTTTTAGAACTGTTTAGTCCTATTTAAAGTAATATTATTGTCCCCCTACTAACATAATCCCTGGCGTATGAGTGAAAATCAAAACATTGCCTTCATTTGTTGTCTGCACGTGATTTCATACTTTTTATAGTCCTGACTATGACTTTGCTTGTGTTTTATATTTGCTTTTCTATATAATTCATTTGTTCTTCCATATTTTGGAACAGACCCTTCTACTTCTCCAATGAAGACATACAAATGGCTAACAGACAATGTGAAAAAAATCGTTCATCATCATAACCATCAGGGAGATTTCAATCAAACCACATGAGATATACACCTTACAAACACCACCTTCAACAATCGTCAATGGCAAAATTACAAGACAGTAAATAATGTGTGTTGGAGAGGATGTGGAGAAAGGAAACCCTCTACACTGTTGGTGAGAATGCAAGTTGGTGCAGCCACTT
>NW_025421486.1:0-37776 GCF_011764305.1 Mustela putorius furo | reverse complement strand
TACAGAGATTTCAATATCACTAATTATATGGAACTGGATATCAAAATGATAATGATATTCATCTGATATGTATCAGAATAGCTAAGTAACTGAAATTGAGCAGAGTCTGTGTAAGATTAAGGGCCAAGGAAACTGCACAGAAGCGACGCATATAGGTGGTTGTTTTCTCATGTGAGTGTGGAGGTATTTGATTATTAATTCTTGTTACTGTCGACTGCAAACGGGGGAATTGTTGAAGGATTATGAAAAATGGACATGGGTTTGGTAGGATCCGGGTTTTCAATTATTATAGTGGTGCGTTTTTCAACGTAAAGTAAGGAAAAAAAGGCTAGGGTGTGTGATCCATGATATAATGGCTTGAGTTTGGCCATTTTCAGGTTTTTTTTTTTGTAGTCATATTTTCCTTCAAATAGAAGATAAGATGGTTACACACCGAAAATATGTATTTGGATTTAGAGTATACAGACATATATTTTCTTGCTTTGTCGGGCTGAGAGATCCTAAAAAAAGAAAATGACACACCCAGTCATCCAGTCCTGGTTTCTTAATTCTAATTCTACAAAAATAAAAAAAAATAAAATAAAAATAAAAAAAGAAACCAGGACTTCTTGAAGAGATGTGTGATTCTAGTGCTTGATGATCCTGGAGCCATCCTATTGTGCTGGAAAATAAGGAATGCTTTAAACACACACAAATGTGTGTGTGTGTGTGTGTGTTGTGTGTTGGTGACTGATGAGGTGTAAACTGAAGGGACCCAGGAGCCAACTGAAACGAGGTTGTAATGACCAAAGGCTAGAACATTTGAAGAACAAAACAAAGTAGTATTAGATTATAAAGTAAAAAGTAAATTTCCATAAATACAAACTGATAAAAATAAATGTTTAAGTAAATAAATAAGTTCTGGAGAAGTCACAAATATTGCATGCAAAAGAATTCCAAAAAAATGTATGCAGCCACATTATCTTCAAGAATGAAAGCGTAAATCTGTCACTCCTTAAGTGTTAGGCTGTGCTGTATACTGACATCCCCCCCCCAAAGAGGGATGACATGGAGAGGGGGAAAGTGAGTAACTTTCCAATGGGGAAAAAACTGCCAAACTCTACCCAGTCAGGTGAGCAAGGTCAACATCAACAGAGATAAGTCATGGCGCTAGTAGGTAACCTTAATGTGTGGTGATGAACATGGTGCTCTGTCTTTCTGCTCTCCCAATAACCCATGGCTCCATCTAATCATGAAAAAAGCATCAGAAGATTTTAGTAGAGAAATATCTTTTTTTTTTTTTTTTAAAAAAGATTTTATTCATTTATCAGAGCGAGAGAGGGGGAGAGAGCGAGCACAGGCAGACAGAATGGCAGGCAGAGGCAGAGGGAGAAGCAGGCTCCCTGCCGAGCAAGGAGCCCGATGCGGGACTCGATCCCAGGACACTGGGATCATGGGACCTGAGCCGAAGGCAGCTGCTTAACCAACTGAGCCACCCAGGCGTCCCTAGAGAAAATATCTTAAAAAAAATACTTGACCCAAACTACCTCATCAAAATTGTCTGGTTCATCAAATGCAAGAAGAGTCTGAGACACTGCCACAGTGCAGAGGGACCTAAAGAGACATAATGACTAAATGCAATATAGTGTCCCAGATGGAATCCTAAAATGAAAAAAAAGGGCATTAGGTCAAACACAAAGGCAATCTGAATAAACTGTGAAATTTAGTGCATCAATATTGGCTTGTTTATTGTAACAAATGAGTCATACATTAGTAATAGGGGAAAGGGTGTATAGATTGTATGGGAACTCTGTACAATCTTAATTTTTCAATAAATCTAACAGTCTTCTAAAAAATAAAGTCTTTTAAAAATCATTTTTGTGGAGATTTAAATTGTTTTTTAAAATAAGGCCTATGTAAAAATATTGGTTATTTTTTTAAAATCCGTGATAGAAAGAGACAATCATTATATACAGTTTTACTTTGCACATTCCAAAGCTTTATTTTATTCACATTGTATTTAGTAGTGGCAAGTGAACATATGGTCTCCTGTAACCTAAAAATATTGAAATCTTCCAAGATAATTATATCTGATCTTCCCATGAATCTCAGGGGCACGAGTTTTCTTTGGGTCAACCTAAATGTTTTAAGAAAAACACATGTTACTTCAAAAAAACAGGTCAATTCTTAAAATCTACAAGATATCAAAATTTAACCTATAGATTACCCTGAACCTAGGAGTGAAATATTTAAGGTTCTCCTACAGATCTGTAAATGGCTTTAGTCAGTTTCCATTCTCCTGCCTCAAAACCATCCCTCCTCCTCTCAACTTCTTTACCCAACTGGACAGAATCCTAAGGTACAATGTGTTTCGAATCTTGGCAGCTAAAAATGCCCCATCACTACCCATTGCACACATGCACTTCGGGAACCTTATAACAAACTATGATTGTCATTATGAGGTCATGGTTATCCTCTCCCTCTGATTGGCCTTTCCTAGATTTCAGATATGCCCAATTCTACTGTTGTTCCTGAACCCCATCATTTATTATTTCAAATTGCGGATCTTAGAAAAAACTAAATCTGTGCATCAGCCGGCTCAAAATGCAGTAAAAAACTCCTCTCTCAGCTTGCTTTGCTTCAAATGTATTGGTCAAGAAGAATGTTTTCTTTTTGTCTATTTGATCTCTGATTGTTGCTTTTGTAGGAGCTGCATTTTCTCAGAAGATATGCCTTTTCCAGCGTGTCATCTCGCTGGAATCACACAAGATGTAACCTTTTCAAGTTGGCTTCTCTCATTTAACAGTATGCATTTAAAGTTCCTCCATGTCTTTTCGTGGTTTGATAGCTCATTTCCATTGTCTGGATGTACCACAATTTACTGACCCATTCACTTACTGAAGGACATCTTGTTTTCTTCTAGATTTGGGCAATTATGAATAAAGCTGCTTTAGATATCTATGTTGGGGTTTTGTGCGAACATAATCTTCTGTTCCTCTGGGTAAATACCAAGGAGCACAGTTGTTGGATTGCATGGTAAGAGTATGTTTCGTTTTGTAAGAAAACTGCCCAACTGTCTTCCAAAGGGTTTAAGAATTTTCTATTCCCACCAGCAATGAATGGGAGTTCCTGCTACTCCACATTTTCACCAGTATGTGGTGTTCTGGATTTTGGCCATCCATATAAGAGTATAATGGTATTTCATTTTAATTTGCACTTCTCTTCTGACAAATGATCTTCTGACTTATTTGTCATCTGTATTCTTTGGTGAAACTATCTGGTAAGATCTTTGGTCCGTTTTTAACTTAGGTTGTTTGTTTCCTCATTATTAAGTTTTAAAAGTTTCTTTGTTATATCTTGGGTAATAGTCCTTTATCAAATGTGTCTTTTGCAAAAGTTTTCTCCCAGTCTGTGTCTTGTCTTCTCATTTTCCTGGTATTATCCTTCATGAAGCAGAAGTTTTTAATTTTAATAAAGTAGAGCTTATCCAATATTTCTTTCATGTATTGTATCTTTGATGTTATATCTAAAAAGACATCACTGTACCCAGTTGATGTTATCTTCTAGGATTTCATAGTTTTTGTTTCACATTTAGATCTATGATCCATTTTGAGTTAATTCTTTTGAAAGTTGTAAAGTCTGTATCTAGATTGATATTTTTGCATGTGGATGTTCAGTCATTGTAGCACCATTTTTTGAAGACTATCTTAGCTCCATTGTATTACCTTTTTTACTTCGTCAGAGACCAGTTGACTACATTCATGAGGATCTCTATATGAGCTCTCTATTTTGTCCCATTGGTCTATTTTTCTGTTTCCCTAATACCACACTTGATTGCTGGGGTTTTTTTTTTTTTTTTGTTTGTTTGTTTGTTTATTTGACAGAGAAATCACAAGTAGGCAGAGAGACAGGCAGAGAGAGGGGGGGAAGTAGGCTCCCTGCTGAGCAGATAGCCCGATGCTGGGCTTGATCCCAAGACCCTGAGATCATGACCTGAGCTGAAAGCAGAGGCTTTAACCCACTGAGCCACCCAGGTGCCCCAATTTCTGTGGTTTTATAGTAAGTCTTGAAATAGGGCAGTGTCAGTCCTCTAAATTTGTTCTTCTCCTTCAATATTGTGTTGACCACTCTTGGAGTTTTTGACACTCCAAATAAAATTTAGGGTCAATTTGTTCTGCAAATAACATGCTGAGATTTTTATTGCAATGGCCCTGAATCTATAGATCAAGTTGGGACAAACTGACATCTTGACATACTGTCTTCTTATCCAGTTTTTTTTGGTTACTTGATTTTGTTCATCAGTTTTATAATTTTCTTCATAAAGATTTTGTACATATTTTGTTACATTTATACCTACGTATTTCATTTGGGGGGGGATGCTGATGTAAGTGGTGATATCTTTTTAATTTCAAATTCCACTTATTTTTTGTTGGTATATAGGAAAGCCATAGACATTTGTGCATTATTCTTGTGTTCTGCAAATTTTTCTATATTCATATATTAGTTCCAGGATTTTGTTGATTTTTTTCTCATTTTCTACATAGACATTCATGTCATCTGTGAACAAAGATAGTTTTAGGTCTTCCTTTCCGATCTGTATACCTTTTTTTTTCTTGCCTTATCTTGCCATATGATATCAGTAAGGACCTCTAGTACAGTGCTGAAAAGAAGTGTTGATCACAGTGGGAAAACCTGATCACAGTGGGAAAAACCAAGTTTCTCACCATTAAGTGTAATACTAGCTGTAGGGTTTTTGTAGATGTTCTTTATCAGGTTGAGAAAAATTGTCCTCTATTCCTAGTTTACTGGAGTTTTTTAACATGAATCGATATTGGATTTTGTCAAATGCTTTTTCTGCATCTATTGATAAGATCCTGTGTTTTTTTGTTTTTTTTTGTCTGTTGATGTGGTGGCTTACATTAATGGTTTTTGAATGTTGATATGACGTCTCATATCTTGAATAAATTCCACTTGGTTATGTTGTATAACTTTTGTACTCTTTTGTAACCAAAGTTGTTAATAATTGCTGAGGATATTTGTATCTATATTCATGAGAGATGTTGGTCCATATTTTTTTATTTCTTTGAATGTCTTTGTCTGGTTTTGGTATTAGGATAATGCTGGCCTAATATAACCACCTCTGCTTCTCTCCTCTGAAAAAGATTGTAGAGAATTGGCACAATTTTCTTTCTTGAATGTTTGATACAATTCACCAATGAACCTGTCTGGGCCTGATGATCTTTGTTTTGGGCAGTTACTCATTATTGATTCAGTATCTTTCATAGACATGGCTTATTCAGCCAATTTTTTTTTTTTTTCTTCTTACATGAATTTAGGCAGATTTTTGTCCTTCAAGAAAGTAGTCTAGGGGCGCCTGGATGGCTCAGTGGGTTAGACCTCTGCACTTGGCTCAGGTCATGATCTCAGGGTCCTGGGATCGAGCCCCTCATCGGGCTCTCTGCTCAGCAGGGAGCCTGCTTCCTCCCTCTCTCTCTGCCTGCCTCTCTGCCTTCTCATGATCTCTCTCTCTATGTCAAATAAATAAAATCTTTAAAAAATGGTCTATTTTATGTAGGTTATCAAATTTGTGGGCATAGAGTTATTCTTAGTATTTCTTTAGTATCTTTTTAATGTCCATGATATCTGTAGTGATGTGCCACCTCTAATTTATGATATTAATAATTTATGTCATCTCTCTTATTTTCTTAAGTAGCCCAATTAGAGGATTATCAATTTAATTGATATTTTCAAAAAGCCAGGTCTTAGTTTCTCTGGTTTTTGAGGATTCTATTGATGCAGCTTCTTTCTTTCTTTCTTTCTTTTTTTTTTTTTTTAAGATTTTGTTTATTTATTTGACAGAGAGAGATCACATGTAGGCAGAGAGGCAGGCAGAGAGAGAGAGAGGAAGAAGCAGGCTCCCTGCCGAGGATAGAACCCGATGCAGTGCTCGATCCTAGGACCCTGGGATCATGACCCACGCGGAAGGCAGAGGCTTTAACCCACTGAGCCACCCAGGCTCCCAGGATGCTGCTTTTGAGAGAATATTTCCTCAGGTGTGTCCAGTCTACTAACAAGCCCATTTCTATTGCAGTTGTTTTTATACTTAGAATTTATTTTTTATTTTTTTCATAGGATTTCCACTTCTCTTGTCAGAGTGCGCGTCTGTCCTCACACGCAGTCATCTTCTTTATCCATCGGAGCCCTGAGTACCTGAATCAGAATTGTTTTAAATTCCTCGTCCAATCGTTTCAATCTCCCTGCCACACTGGAGTCTCGTTCAGAATCTTGCTCTGTCTCTTCAAATTGTGTTTTCTTTGCCTTCTGGTATGCCTTTTAACTTCTTACTGATAGCCAGATATGATGTCCTTGGTAGAAGCACCTGCTGTTAGTAACGTGGCAGGTGGGTGGGGAGGTTGGGAAGCACCCCGTGGTTTCTGTGACACGGTCCCAGGCTGTTAATGGACCCGTGCCTCTGGACTGGGAGCTTCGCAAGTGTTTCTCATTTATTTTCTACCCCCTCAGGTAGGCCAGGATGACTGAAGCAAGCAGGGGCTGGGTATTTTCCCTTCCCCGGGTGTCAGTTCTGCTCTGATAACAGCCCTGCAGGTTAGGCTCTGGTTAATTAGTTTCCCCTGAGGGCAAGTCTTGTTAAGAAGAAAAGAGTGACCTGGCGTGTTTCAAAATGGTTTCCTTTTCCACTTCCCTGACAGACGGCCGAGAGGATTTTTCTCCAGTATTTACTCTGTGAACCTTCTTGAGCTCCTAAAGGTAAGTTTATCAGTATTCTGGGGCCCCGCCTGTGACCGGGTCCCCCTGGAGTTTTAACTCTCAGACTTACCTGTGCTGAATCACTTGTCATTAATAGTTGAGGTTTTCCTTCCTGTGACACTTTCTGCTCCTGAGTCTCTGCTCTGGTAAATCCTGATGACCTGCGATTGTTTCTCTGTTTCTCAGTCTTAGAGGCAACAATTTGCTCTGTGTCCTTTTCTGCCTTATGAATCCAAGGAGAGTTGTTAATATTTTTCAGTCTGTTCAGCTTTTTCCCTGTTGTTGGCGAGGAGTGGTGGCTTCCAAGCTCCTTACTGATGTGAGAACAAAGGCAAGGCGATGTTGCAAGGGGTGTGGGGGGTGTTTTTGGTAGGGGGAGATTGCAGGCCACTGGCAAGTACTTAAGACTGACAGGGTGACCTTCCTCCAGAAACTCAACTGCCTGGATGTTATTTCTTTACCACAGGAGAGGCAAAAGGCAACCTTAGCTCGATACTAACCCAACTTATAGGATCCTGTAACTCTTCTTTAACATATAAAAATTCCTTTGGAAACTTCCAATATCTCTACCGCCTACCGCCAAACCCCTTCCTCTGGCCCCAAAATATATTTTAGTAATCATCCTCCAGGTACATGGCTCACTGATAGCCTTATGACTAACTAAGGTTTTACTTCACCGTGGTAAATGACCTTCTCCTAACAGCAGCTAGCCCCTCCAGCTCCTAGAAACCTTTCTTCCAAATTCCTTAGAGAATTCCGCTATCTCTAGCCCCTTCCTAACTTGAAAGTGTATAATTGGCCACGCCTCACAACCCTAGTGCGGCTCCTTCTGCACACAGGTCCTGTCCCCGTGCTTTAATAAAACCACCTTTTTTGCACTGAAGACATCTCAAGAATTCTTTCTGGACCATTTGCTTTCAAACCCCAACATTTCACATAACAAGTGGAACTGGAAAGTGGTGGTTAAATTGTGTTTTTACATCAGTTTTGCCACACTATTTTATGGGAATTTTATTAGGAAGGTAGCCATTTGAATGGAGGAAAAGTACTGAGACGTAGAGGCAGACCACCTGATTTGAATCTTGCCTATACCATTTGCTTATTGGATGTGCTTAGATGTCTCAGATTTCAGCTTTTTTCAGTTTTCAAAAAATGAAATGAGAAAAAAAAAACCTCATTGGTTTGATCTGTTCATCAAAATCATTTATATGGAGAGGATAGCTCTGTGCCTCTCATGTAGTGGGTTCTTAATAAATATTTACTCTTTTTCTTCCACATTACATTGGGGAGGGTTTTTCGTTTTTTGTTTTTTTATGAGCAATACAGTTAATGTATAACAAGAAAGGGGAAAATCATAGTTTCTATCTGGAAATGATAATTACTGGAATTGAAAAATTAAATTCGGTTCCCCAAAGGCCTAGATTGACTTCTTTAATATGAGTTTATAAGGAATATGAAGTGGAAAAAGGAGATTATACACACCACACACACACACACATACATTACATATATTATACAGCACACACACTTTCTTTTTTTAATTTAATTTTATTTAATTCTATTTTTTTTCCAGTGTTCCAAAACTCATTGTTTATGCACCATGCCCAGTGCTCCATACAATATGTGCCCTTCTTAATACCCACCACCAGCCTCATCCTACCCCTTACCCCCGCTTCCCTCCAAGACCCTCAGTTTGTTTCTCAGAGTCCATAGTCTCTCATGGTTTGTCTCCTGCTCTGATTTCTCCCAACTCCCTTCTCCTCTCCATCTCCCAATGTCTTCCGTGTTATTTCTTATGCTCCACAAGTAAGTGAAACTGTATGATAATTGACTCTCTCTGCTTGACTTATTTCACTCGGAGTGATCTCTTCCAGTCCCATCCATGTTGATGCAAAAGCTGGGTGTTCAGCCTTTCTGATGGAGGCATAAGACATCATTGTATATATGGATCACATCTTCCTTCTCCATTTGTCCGTTGAAGGGCATCTTGGTTCTTTCCACAGTTTGGCAACTGTGGCCATTGCTACTATGAACATTGGGGTTGGCCCTTCTTTTCACTACATCTGTATCTTTGGGGTAAATACCTGGTAGTGCAATTGCAGGGTCATAGGGTAACTCTATTTTTAATTTGTTAAGGAATCTCCACACTGTTTTCTGAAGTGACTGCACCAACTTGCACTCCCACCAAGAGTGTAGGAGGGTTCCCCCTTTCTCCACATCCTCTCCAACACACATGTTGTTTACTGTCTTGTTAATTCTGGCCATTCTAATTGGTGTAAGGTGGCATCATCTCACTATGGGTTTTTTTTTTTTTCTCAGTGTGGTTTTGATTTGAATCTCCCTGATGGCTAATGATGTTTTCATGTGTCTATTAGCTATTTGTATGTCTTCTTCAGAGAAGTATCTCTTCATGACTTCTGCCCATTTTTTGAAGTGATTATCTGTTTTGTGTGTGTGTTGAGTTTGAGGAGTTCTTTATAGATATCAGTCCTTTTCAGTAGTGTCATTTGCAAATATCTTCTCCCATTCTGTGGGTTGTCTCTTTGTTTTTGTTTGCTGACTGTTTCCTTTGCTGTGCAGGTGCTTTTGATCTTGATGAAGTCCCAAAAGTTCCTTTTGCTTTTGGAGACAAGAAGCAACAAGAAGTTGCTGTGGCTGATGTTGAAGAAGTTACTGCCTATGTTCTCCACTAGGATTTTGGTAGATTCCTGCCTCTCATTGAGGTTTTTTTTATCCATTTTGAGTTTATCTTTGTGTACAGCATAAGAGAATGGTTCAGTTTCATTCTTCTATACATAGCCCTTCAATTTTCCCAGCACCATTTATTGAAGAGACTGTCTTTTCCATTGGATATTGTTTCCTGCTTTGTCAAAGATTATTTAACCATAGAGTTGCAGCTCCCTATCTGGGCTCTCTACTCTGTTCCACTGCTCTGTGTGTCTGTTTTTTTGCCAGTACCATGCTGTCTTGGTGATCACAGCTTTGTAGTAAAGCTTGAAGTCAAACAACATGATGTCCCTAGTTTTGTTTTTCTTTTTCAACATTTCCTTAGCAATTTGGGCTCTCTTCTGGTTCCATACAAATTTTTGGATTGTTTTTTGTTCTAGCTGGTGGAATTTTGATTGGGATGGCATTGAAAGTATAGATTGCTGTGGGCGGTATATAGACATTTTAACAATGTTTATTCTTCCAATCCATGAGCATGGAATGCTCTTCCACCTTTTTGTGTCTTCTTCAATTTCTTTCATGAGCGATCTGTAGTTCCTTGAGCTATCTGTAGTTCCTTGAGCACAGATCCATTACCTCTTTGGTAGGTTTACTCCCAGGTATCTTATGGTTCTTGGTGCTATAGTAAATGGAATCAATTCTCTAATTTCCCTTTCTATATTTTCATTGTTAGTGTATAAGAAAGCAACCGATTTCTGTACATTGATTCTGTATCCAGCCACATTACTGAATTGCTGTATGAGTTCTAGTAGTTTGGGGGTGGAGTCTTTTGGGTTTTCCATTATAAGGTATCATGTCATCTGCAAAGAGAGAGAGTTTGACTTCTTCATTGCCAATTTGAATACCTTTTATCCCTTTTGGTTGTCTGATTGCTGTTGCTAGGACATCTAGTACTATGCTGAACAACAGTGGCAAGAGTGGACATCCTTGTTGATAATAATTTCTGATGATTGTTTCTATTTCCTTGGTGTTAGTCAGGATCTCTCCCTTTTCATTCATAATTTTATTAATTTGGGTCTTCTCTCTTTCTTTTGGATTAGTTTGGCCAGTGGTTTATCAATTTTATTGATTCTTTCAAAAAACCAGCTTCTAGTTTCTTTGATGCGTTCTACCGTATCTCTAGTTTCTATCTCATTGATCTCTGCTCTAATTTTGATTATTTCCCTTCTTGTGTTTGAGATTGGCTTAATTTTTTGTTGATTCTCCAGTTCTTTATGGTACAAAGAGAGCTGGTGTAGTCTAGATTTTTCAATTTTTTTGCATGAGGCATGGAGATGGCTATATATTCCCCCCTTAGGACTGCCTTTGCCGTATCCCATAGGTTTTGTACTGATGGCACACTTTCTGACTCAGAAATTAAGTCTCTTATAAAATATATCTTAAGAAAATATGTGTAAAATAATTTCAAGGATATATGATGCAATATTATCTAAAGTAAACATTGGAAATAATTCAACTAAGTAAATGATGGTGCATACATAAAATGAAAAATGAGATTTTCAAAATTGTAGGGTAGATAACCATTAAAAAAAAAAGATGAAGTAAAGAAAGCCAGTCACTTGGAGAAAACATTCATAATACAAAGAAATTACATTTGTTTATATACAAACATAAAGCAAGTCAATCAAAAAATTTAGTGGCAAAATATTTTAACATACCCTTCACAACAGTCACTTTAAAAGGTGCTTAACTTTATTAATAGGAAAATGCAAAATAAAACCACAAGGTAATATTATCACACACATATAAGAATGGCTAAAATTAAAAAATATTAAGTGTTAGGAAGGATGCAGATAAACTGTAACTCTCATACATTGCTGGTATGAATGTGAAGTCTTATAAGCCCTTAGGAAAACTAGGATGTTCCTCATAAAGTTAACCAGACATTTCTCTTTTTTTTTAAGGTTTTATTTATTTGACAGAGAGAGATGACAAGCAGGCAGAGAGGCAGGCAGAGAAAGAGGAGGAAGCAGTCTCCCTGCTGGGTAGAGAGCCTGACCGGGGCTTGATACTGGGACCCTGAGATCATGACCTGAGCCGAAGGCAGAGGCTTTAACCCACTGAGCCCCTAACCAGACATTTCTTATCCAGCAAGTCCTATATGTCAAAGAGAAATAAGTTGATATGTATACAAAAATATTTGTACAAGAATATGCATAGCACCTTTATATAAAGGTCAGTTGGCTGAGCATCCAACTGTTTGTTTTGGCTCAGGTCATGATCTCAGGGTCATGAAAATCAAGCTCTCGCATTAGGCTCCACGCACAGCATGGAGTCTGCTGGAGAGATTCACTCTCTCTCCCTCTCCTACTCATGCTCTCTCTCTCAAATAAAAAAATATGTATAGGGGCACCTATCTGCATCGGGCTCTCTGCTTAGCAGGGAGACTGCTTCCTCCACTCTCTCTCTCTCTGCCTACTTGTGATCTCTGTCAAAAAAATAAAATCTTTTAAAAAATATGTATAATAAACAAATACTAGAAACAAATGCTCATCACCAAGACAACAGGAAACAAATTGTCCTATATTCATAAAACTGAATATTATTCAGCAACAAAAAAGGAACAAAATGATGATACATTCAATGATATGGAGAAATGGCCAAAATGTTATGTTGATCAAGAGAGTGCCAACCGCATGTTTCCTTTTATAAAAAGTTCAAAAAACAGATAAATCTTGTGTGTGGGAATAGAAATTGTAATAGTGGTTGTTGATGTAGAGGGATTGTACGGAAATGGTATGAAGAAACTCTCCTTAGTGATGGAAATGTTGTATTCCTTAATTCAGTTGAAGGTTGCCTGATATATACATTCATCAAAATTCAACAAACTGTAACCTTGAGATTTGTGTAATTTATAATATGTACATTATACCTCAATTTTCAAAGAATTCTGCAAGAATAAAATGTTCTTCATCATAAAAAAAATGTGCAAAATCAGCATACCACTTAAGCAAATACTTTGGAGTGTCAGGCAATGCTAAGATAATAGGGCCTCAAGGTTGAACAAAGCAGCGAGACTCTTTGTATGAAATGAAGAGCTAGCAACAAAGGGAGAGAAATATATGCTTCAAAAAGAAGGAAGATGATGTAGAGGAGTAAAACAACAGTATGCAGTAATAATTACAACTGTTAGTATCCTATGTTACAGTAAGGAGGTTTGGCTAATCATGGTATTAGGTAACTGAGCAAGGAATACAATGGCTGCCTTCTGGAAAATTTTGGAAACACTGATGACTTTGATCTTCCAATGTGTATCATTTTTCCATCCTAGAAGATATGTGTTCTCAGTTATATTTCTATTGTAATAGGATATGTATCAATCCTGCATTGTAGTTTTTTTTTTAATCAGATTTTTCCCCCATTCCATTGAGATAGAATTGACATAGAGCACTATATAAGTTTAGGGTGTACAGTGTAATGATTTGGCTTACAAATATTGTGTAATGATTCCCACAGTAGGTTTAGTTAACAAGCATCATCTCATACAGATACAAATAAAAAGGAAAGAAAAAAAAAGTTGGCTCCCTTGTGATGAGAACTCTTAGGATCTATTACTGTCTTAACAACTTTCAAATCCACCATACAGCAGTGTTAACTAGTACTTATGTTGTATACTACATCCTTAGGGGACTTACTGATCTTATAACTGGAAGCTTGTACCTTTTGACCTCCTTCATCCAATTTCCTACTCCCACCCCACCCCCATTTCCTGTTTAAAAAAAAAAAAAGTGATTTTTTTTTCTTTTTTTGGTGTTCAGATTAAATCTGAATTTTTTTGTCTCTCTCTTTCTGACTGACTTCACTTAGCATAATACCCTCAAGATCCATCCATAGGGTGACAAATGATAGGATCTCCCTGTTCTTATAGCTGACTAATACTCCACTGTATACATACCACATTTTCTTTATCCGTTCATCCATTGATGGACACAGCTTGTTTCTATTTCTTGGCTGTTGTGAATAACTCCATTGTGAACGTCAGCATACAGACACACATTTCAACAGTGTCTTCATGTCAGTTCACTTCAAAACTCAGAAGCGAAATTGTTGGATCACATGGTAGTATATTATTGCTAATTTTTTGAGGAATCTCTGTACTGTTTTCTATGGCTATACCACCAGCAGTGCACACGAGTTCCCTTTTCCCCACATCCTCACCAGCTTTTGTTATCTCATGTCTTTTTGATGATAGCCTTTCTAATGAGTATGACATATCACCTTTGATTGATGTGGTTTTCTTAATGATGAGTGATGTTGAGCATCTTTTTACATACCTATTGGCCATTTGTATATACTTGGGTAAATATCCAATCAGGTTTTTTGCCTATTTTCAATTGGATTTGTTTAGTTTGGTTTTCTGTTGAGTTGTGTGAACTCTTTGTATGTTTTGGATATTCACTCCTTATCAGATATAATTTGCAAATATATTTCCTATCCTGTGGGTTTTTGTCATTTTGTTGATCATTTCTCCCATGCAGGGGCTTTTCATTTTGATGTAGTTCCACTCTTTATTTTGATTTTGTTGCTTTGCTTTAGGAGTCCTATCCAAAAAATCACTGCTAAGGCCCATGTTAAGGAGGCTCTATCCTGTTTTCTCCTAGCAGTTTCATGGTTTTAGGTCTTACATTTACATCTTTGAGTTATTTTTGTGGGTGGTGTAAGATATGGATCTAGTATCATTCTTTTACATGTGAATATCATTTTTTTCCCTGAACACCATTTATTGAAAAGCCTTTCTTTATTGAGTATTCTTGGCTCCCTTGTCAGATATCAGTTGAACATCTGTGCATGGATTTATTTCTGGACTGTCAGTTCTTTTCCATTGCTCTATGCCAGTACCATACTGCCTGATTATTATACCTTTATAATCTAGTTTGAAATCAGGAATTACCTCTGGCTTTGTCTTCTTTCTCAAGATTGCTCTAGCTATTCAGGTCCTTCTATGGTTCCATATAAATTTTAGATTTTGGCTTTTTTGCTTGTCAAAAAAATGTCAGTAGAATCTTCATATAAATTGCATTGAATCTATAGATGGCTTTGGGTAATACAGACATTTTAACAATATTAATTCACTCAATCCATAAATGAGGGGTGTCTTTCTATGTATTTGTGTCTTTTTAAAATTTCTTTTGTCAACATCTTATAGCTTTCAGTGTACACATATTTTACCTCCTTGGTTAAATTTTATTGTTTTTGATACTACTGTAAATGGGATTTTTTTTTCCTTTTTCAAATGTTCTCTTGTGTATAGAAATGCAACTGTTTTCTGTATGTTGATTTTGCATCCTGCAACTTTATTGAACTTGTTAATTTGTTCAACTTTTTGGTGGGGTTTCTAGATTTTTATATAGAACCTCGTATCATCTGCAAAGGCAATTTTACTTCTCTTTCCTATTTGGATGCCTTTTATTTCTTTTCCTTCCCCAATGGCTCTGGCTATGATTTTTTAGTACAGTGTTGAGTGGGAGTTGTGAGAGTAGGCACCTTTATATTGTTCCTGATACTAGAGGAAGTGCTTTCAACTCAAACTTTTTACCATTGATTCTGATGATGCCTATAGGATTTTCATTTATGGGCTTTATTGTGTTGAGGTATGTTTTTCTCCATACTCAATTTGTTTGGTGTTTTTTTAAATTGCGAAAGGATGTTATACTTTGTCAAGTGCTTTTTCTGCGTCTATTGAGATGATTTTTATTTTTCATTCTGTTAATGTCATGTATCACATTTATTGATTTTTGTATATGCTGAACAATCTTTGCATTCCAGGGATAAATCCCATTTGATCATCACCAAAGACTCTTGTAATGTGCACTGAATTTAGTTTGCTGCATTTGTTGAGAATTTTTGCTTCTACATTCACTGGGATAACCCTATGTTTTTCTTTTCTTGTAGTATCCTTATTGGCTTTGGTATCATTATCAAGTAATGGTGCCTTCATAAATAAATGTGATAGTATTCTCTCTTCAGTTTTTTTGGAGAAGTTTGAGAAGAAATGACATTAGTTCTTCCTTAAATGTTTAGTGGAAATCACCAGTGAGGCCATCTGGTCTGAGGCATATCTGTCCTGGGAGATTTTTTATTATAGTTTCAATTTAAGGAAATTGATTACTTGATACTAATCTGCTCAGATTTTCTATTTCTTCATGATGCAGGCTGAATCATGTTGAGACCAAATATGCTATTTGTGGATTATGTTTCTAAAAATTAATCCTTTCCCCCCCCAAAGTTATTGAGTTTGGCATATACTTGTTCTGAGAAGTTTCTCATAATCATTTGTCTTTCTATAATATCAGTTGTAATGTCTCCTTTTTCAGTTCTGACTGTAGATGAGTCCTCTCTCTGTTTTTCTGGGTTAGTCTAGCTAAAGTTTTGTGTATTTTCTTTTTAGGAAAAAAAAAAACTCTTAGTTTTACTGATTTTCTCCATTGTTTTTCTGCTCTGTTTTAATTTCTTTCTGCTCTGATCTTTGTTATTTCTTCCTTCTCACTATGGGCTTAGTTCTTTTATTACTTCATTGAGATGAAAAGTGAGGTTATTTGAGATATTTCTTATTTCTTCAATGTATGCATTTGTCACTATATACTTCCCTCTTAGAACTCATTTCATAGCATCCCATAAATTGTAATATGTTGTCCTTCCATTTCCAATTATTTCAAGATAGTTCTTGTTTTCCTTCTTGGTTTCTTCTTTGACCCATTGGTTATTCAAGATCATGCTATTATTTATTCCCATATACTTGTTAATTTTCCAACTTTCCTCTTGTTATTTATTTCTTCTTTTTTGTGTGGTTGGAAATGAAACTGTGGTATGATTTCAATCTTCTTAAAATTTGCTAAAACTTGTTTTGGGATCCGTCATGTGATCTGTCCTGCAGCATGTTCCATGTGCACTTGAGAAGAATGTATATACTGCTATAGTTGGATGAAATAGATTCTGTCTTGAAGGGTCCATTTGGTCTAATGTGTGTTTTAAGTCCAGTATTTCCTTATTCATTTTCTATATGAATAATCTATCTTTTGTTGAAAGTAGATAATTGGGGGGCAGGGAGCTCAGATGGCAATCTAGCAGTAGGACCTTAAGCTTGCCTCATCCCTCAAACATGGCTAGATAACTATCACATCATTGTGAATACCCAAGGGATCTACCTGAGAACTGATAGAACAAACCGTAAAACAAAAGGGAGAGAAGAGACCACACTGAGGAAGGTAAGAAGTGTGGAGATGTTTTTTGGGGTAGAAATTGATTGTGAATGGGAGGGAGCCCTGGTCACAGAGAAAGACAAGAGAGCATGGAGCACACTGGGATACGCACAGGGAGAACACTTCCTCAAAGCCATTGGCTGGGAAAATTGGAAGCTGATAATTGTGAGCTTTTCAGCCAGCGGGGCTCAAAGACTGGAGTTTTACAGGTCCCTGGGCTTGGCGGAATAGAGCCCTGAGGGCACTGCCCTACTCCTGGAAGGAAGGCAGGCAAGCAACTGCCAGGCAGACTGTGTGATCTGAGGATCACCTAAGGCACATGGAGAGAGACTTTGTACTTCTTGGAGCACATCTGTGAGCGGTAGCATTGCCTCTCTGGGGACAAAAGAATTAATGTGCATCATTTCCCTCCCCACCCCTCTCTATAGTGGCAGAGACACCTGCTAAGGGTGTCTGAGTCACTGGCTCTTTAGCCTGCTTTGCTCCAAATCCCATGCCCCTGTTCTCTGATACACGCAGGACATTCTCTAGAAGAGATCACACACTGGGTCACAAATCAGACCTCAATAAATAAAAAGATTGAAATCATACCATGCATAATTTCTGATCACAAGACTATGAAACTTGAAATCACCCACAAGAAAAAATTTGGAAAGATCCCAAATGGAGGTTAAACAACACACTACTAAAGAATCAATGGGTCAACCAGGAAATTAATGGAGAAATTTAAAAAAAAAAAACATGAAAACAAATGAAAATGGAATTATGCAGGTGGCAAACCTTTGGGATGCAGTAAAAGCAGTCCTAAGAGGGAGGTATATAGCAAGATAGGCCTACCATAAGAAGGAAGAAAAATCTCAAATAACCTAACCTTACATGTAGAGGAACTAGAAAAAGAACAATAAAGCCTAAAGGCAGCAGAAGAAGGGAAATAATAAACATTAGAGCAGAAATAAATGGTCCAGAAATTAAAACAAAACAAAACAAAAAAACCTGGTAAAACAAAACAGTGAAACTAGGAGCTGGTTCATTGAAAAAATTAAAAAAATTGATAAACCTCTAGCCAGACTTAGCAAAAAGAAAAGAGAAAGGATCCAAATAAATCATGAATGAGAGAGGTGTAGTCACAACCAACACTGCAGAAATATAATTTTAAGAATATTATGAAAAATTATATGCCAACAAATTGGACTATCTGGAAGAAATGCACAAATTCCTATAAACATATAAACTATCAAAACTGCAACATGAAGAAATAGAAAACTTGAACAGACTCATAACCAGCAAAATAATTGAATCAGTAATCAAAAATCCAAAAAAAAACAAGATTCCAGGGCCAAATGGCTTTCTAGGGGAATTCTACCAAACATTTACAGAAGAGATAATACCTATTCTTCTCAAACTATTTCCAAAAATAGAAATGAAAGGAAAACTTTGAAACTCTTTCTATAAGACCAGCATTACCCTAATTCCAAAAGCAGACAAACACACCACTAAAAAACAGAAGTACCAATGATGAACATAGATGCAAAAATTCTCAACAAAATACCAGCAAATCAAATCCTGGAGTACATTAAAAGAATCATTCACTGCAGTCAAGTGGGATTTATTCCTGGGCTGCAAAGGTGGTTCAATATTTGCAAAAATCAATCAACATGTTATACACCATTAATGAAAGAAAGTATAAGAACCATATGCTCCTCTCAAGAGATGCAGAAAAATCATTTGACAAAGTACATCCATTCATAATAAAACCCCTCAACATCATAAAGGCCATATACAAAAGACCCAGAGCTAGTATCATCATCAGTGGGGAAATCCTGAGAGCTTTTCTTCTATGGTCAGGAACAAAATCAGGGTGTCCACTTTCACCATTGTTATTTAACAGAGTACTGGAAGTCCCAGTCTCAGCAATCAGACAACAAAAACAAGTTTTATTAAAATCAGCAAGGAAGTCAAACTTTCTCTATTTGTAGATGACATGATATGAAAGACCCGCGGATCCCCTTACCCAAGAATCCAACACTGCCACTGGATGCAATCAGCAAGAGGTTCTTTATTGTTACGCAGGCGCCTGCGGGTGGTCAGCGCGCGCCTGCGGGTGGTCAGCAGCTCCTGCTAGCTGAGCACACCCGGCTGGGGTGGTGCCGGGTTTTTATAAACAGGTACAAACAAGTTTTGGGTGGGGCGCAACTGATTGGTTGACAATTAGAACTTTTGAAAAAGGCCTTAGTGGAGTTTGCTGATTGGCTTTGGGGACCCGCTCGCGCGAAGAGAGAGGCGGGAAGGGGGAACAAGCTGATTGGTTCTGAGGGCCCGCGCGTGGGAGGAGAGAGGCAGGGAGGGGGAACAAGAAGGGGGAAGGTAGGAATGCCATCATGGCGTCTTCTATTATTTCTATAAGCCAAGTGGTTACAGAAGGGCAAAAGAGCAATTAATAACCTAATTTACGCCTAAAAGCCAGCGGTTCACAGAAAGGAAACAAGCGGTTAGTTATCCTATCTATCTTCTAGGGGAGGGGTCTTTCAGATACCCTATAGAAGCCCAAAAGACTTCCCCAGAAAATTAAGTAACCTTACAGGATACAAAATCAACATATAGAAATCTGTTGGATTTCTACACAGTGATAACGAAGCAGCAGAAAAGAAATCAAGGAATTGATCCCATTTTGAATTGTACCAAAAACTATAAGATACCTAGAAATAAGCCTAACCAAAGAGGTAAAAGATCTGTACTCTGAACACTATAAAGTACTGATGAAAAAAATTAAAGATGACACAACAAAATGGGAAAATGTTCCATGATCATTGATTGAAAGAACAAATATGGTTAAAATGTCTATATTGTCCAAAGGAATCTACACATTTAATGCAGTCCCTGTCAAAGTAGTGCAAGCATTTTCCACAGAATTAGAACAAACAATCCTAAAATTTGTAAGGAAACACAAAAGACCCTGAATACCAAAGCAGAGTTGAAAATGAAAAGCAAAGCTGAAAGCATCAAAATTCTGGGCTTATTTTACAAATCTGGAATCATCAAGACAGTGGTACTGGCAAAAGAACAGATGTATAGATGAATGGAACAGAAAACCCAGAAATGAACCCACAGCTATATGGTCAACTCCTCCTCAACAAAGCAGGAAAGAATATCCAATGGAAAAAGTCTTTTCAGCAAATGGTGTTGGGGAAAACTGGATAGCAATATGCAAAAGAATGAAACTGAACCACTTTCTTATACTGTACATAAACATAAATTTAAAATGGAAAAAAGACCTAAATGGGAGATACGAAACCACCAAAATCCTAGAGAAGAACACAAGCAGAACCTCTTTGACATCAGCCATAACAGCTTCTTACTAAATACGTGCCCTGAGGCAAGAGAAACAAAAGCAAAAATAAACATTTGGGATTTCATCAAGATCAAGAGCTTCTGCACAGAAAGGGAAACAATCAACGAAACTAAAAGGTAACATTTGGAACTGGGGGATGGGAGATATTTGCAAATGACATATCTGATAAAGAATTAGTATCCAAAATACACAGAGAATGTATAAAACTAAACACCTCCCCCCAAAAATAATGCAGTTAAAAAATTGGCAGAAGACATGTATAAACATTTTTCCAAAGAAAACATCCAGATGGCTTACAGACACATGAAAAGATGCTCAATAATCACTTACAAATCAAAATCATGATCAGATACCACATCACACCTGTCAGAATGGCTAAAATTAACAACACAGGAAGCAACAGATGTTGGCAAGCATGTAGAGAAAGGGGAACCCTCGAACACTGTTGGTGGGAATGGAAACTGGTTTAACCACTGGAAAACAATATGGTGGTTCCTCAAAAAGTTAAAAATAGAACTACCCTATGATTCAGCAATTGCAGTAGTAGGCATCTACCCAAAGTATACAGAAATACTGTTTAAAAGGGATACTTGCATCCCAATGTTTATAGCACCATTAATTACGATAGCCATCTTATCAAAACAGCCCAAGTGTCCATCAACTGATAAATGGATAAAGAAGATGTGGAATAGGAACGCTTGGGTGGCACTGTAGGTTAGGGGATCAACTCTTGGTTTCAGGTCAGGTTGTGACTTCAGGTCATGAGATCAAGCCCCTCCTCTTTCGGCTCCAAGCGTGAGACCCTTCCTTGCTTGAGACTCTTCCTTTTTCCCTCCTGCTTGGGCTCTCCCTCTCTCTCTAAAATAAATAAATTGGGACACCTGGGTGGATCAGTCTGTTAGTGTCTGACTCCTGATTTCAGCTCAGGTCATAATCTCAGGGTCTTGGAATTGAGCCCCACATCAGGCTCTCTGCTCAGCGTGGAGTCCACTGGGGATTCTTTCTCCCTCTCCCTTTGCCCTTCCCAACCACTCGCGCTTTCTCTCTCTCTCTCTCTCTCTCTATCATCTTTAAATCTTTTAAAAAGATGTATATGTACATGGTTTATTACTTTCCAGAACCCTAAACCTTTAAAATTTCTTTAGTAAGGTTGTGGGATACAAAAATCAATATGTAAAAATCAACTGTCTTTTCTTACATTAGCTATTTATGAACATTAAATAATTGGATTGTTTTAAAATGTCATTTATAATAATATTGAAAAGTATGAAATATCTAGGAATTGATCTGAAAAATATTTGTAAGACCTGTCCACTAAAAACCATGAAACTTCGCTGGGATAAATTTAAAAGGGCCTAAGAAATTGGAAAATATGACTTGATCATGAATTAGAGTGAATAGTATTGCTAAAATGCAGTTCTCCCCGACTTGATTCAGAGTGATCCTAACCAAAACCTCACCATGCTTTTTTTGGTTGCTTTTAGGTACAATTTTACAAGCTAATGTAAAATTTATTACAGCAGTGTAGAAGATCTAGAATAGCCCAAACACCTTTGAAAAAAGACCAAATTGAAATACAAGGATTTTGTGTGTGTGTGTGTGTGTGTGTGTGTGCATCACTAATTTTTAAACAAAGTACAAAAACAACTCAATTGAGAATAAATAGTCTTTCCAACAAATATTCAAACATTGATATACAAAATGAAATTTCCTATCTTCATTTCATCATATACAAAAATTTACTCAAAATGGATCATAGACCAAAATGTGGTATGCCAGAGAATAAAATATAAAACCTAGAACTATAAAACTTACAGAAAAACTTGTGATTAAGAAAAATGTTTCTTTTTTTTGTTGTTATTAAGATTTTATTTGTTTCAGAGAGAGAGAGAACAAGAGAGAGCATGACCAGGGATGGGAGAGGGAGAAGCAGGCCTCCCATTAAGCAGGGAACTAGACATCGGGCTTAATGCCAGGACACTGGGATCATGTGGGCCCAGTGCAGATGCTTAACTGACTATGCCACCCAGGTGCCCCTAAGCAAAGACTTCTTGACTGTGGTACTAAAACCATGATTCCTAAAAGGAAAAAAAAAATTGAAAAATTAGACTTTATCCAAATTAAAAATTTCTGTTTTTCAAAAGACATCGCCATGGAATAGAAGAAAATATTTGCAAAGCACTTAGGTGAAAAAGGACTTATATATCCAGAATTGCAAAAAGAACTTCCACAACTTAATAATAATGAAAAAAAAACAATTTAAAATTGACAAAAATGTAAGCACACTAAACATGGTAATTCTAGAGATATGTTGCACAACATTGTGCCTGTAGTTAATAATACTGGATTGTATACTTAAAAATTTGTTAAGGGGGTATATTTCATGTGAAGTGTTCCTACTGCAAGAAAAATAAATGAGAAGAATACATAGCAGCAAGTGAAAAGATAGTCAAGACCTTTAGTCATTAGGGAAATGCAAATTGAAGTTACAATGAGATACTCCCTATTAGAATGGCCAAAATCTAAAAGATTGGTCATACCAAATGCTGTTACAAATTTGGAGGAACTGGGATTGTCATACACTGCTCATAAGAATATAAAGTGGTACAAGCACTTGGAAAATCAGTGGGACAATTCCTTAAAAAGTTAAATATGTAGGATCTGCCTGCTGTAGACCTTTTACTCCTGGATATTTACAGAGAACTGAAAACTGATGTCCACACAAAGACTGGCATGTGGCTGTTCATAACAACTTTGTCTAGTCACAAACTGGAAACAACTCAAATGTCCAGACATAGATGAATGAGTAACCAAGTTGTACATAGCCATACAACGAAAAACTACTCAATATTAAAAAAGTAATGAACTATTGATTCATGCAACTACATGAGTGGACCTCAAAAAAATACACTTAATAGAAGAAGTCAAAGGACAAAGAATGCATGCTGTTGGATTCCATTCAGATGAAATGCTAAAAAATGCAAATCTGTCTGCTCCATAAGAAGCCACCTCTGGTTGCGTGGGGCTAGGGACCAGCCAGGGGAAACAGGAGTAAGAGGAATGTTCAAGGATAATGAAAATGTTCATTATCTTGACTATGGTAATGACTTTACAGGTATCTTTGTCTTTCCGGGCTGCTATATGAGAATATCATACTCTGGGTAGCTTCTAGACAAGAGAAATTTATTTCTTAAGTTATTGAGGCTTGGAAGTCCAAGATCTAGGCACTGGCAGATTTGGTATCTAATGAGAAGTCACTTCCTTATCCATAGATGTCTTCTTGCTGTGTCCTTACAGGGCAGAAGAGGTAAGGAAGCTCTCTGAGATCCCTTTTAGAAGGGCACTAATTCCATTCATGAGAGATCAGGACCACCTCTCAAGGCCCTAGATTTCCTCCCAAAGGCCCAGCCTCCAGATATTAGCACATTTGGGATTAGGTTTCAACATATGGATTTTTAAGGAACACAAATATTCCATCTATAGAAACAGGTATACACACACATGTTACAACTCATCAAGTTTTACATTTTAAATATCTGAAATGAATTTCAGTTCAATTATCCTTCCATAAAACTGGGAGGGTAATCACAAAAGATAGAGCTGCCTACAGAATGTATCCCTTCTCATGATGCTCCCTCGAAGTTATTGTGCAGTGTTTATTTAGTGTCTACTCTCCTCCAGAACCTGTCATCCTGGTGAAATATGGTCACAGTCAGAACAGGTTCTCTGTCTCCATGGAGCTCTAGCAGGGAACATGGTGTCTGAACGAGTCAGATGCTAAAAATGCTAAAAATGGCAAGAACCCAATGGCAAGAAAAAACCAAACCAGTGGGTCTCTATAATGGTGCCTGATTTAGTCTAGGACAGATCCCTGTCTAAGGAGTGACGTGTAAGTGAATTTGAAAGTAGAATTGCCACCACTTTCCATCAGATGGACCAGTGTGTGGGATGCTTTGTGGTGAGAAAAAGGATGCAGAGAAGGATGAAGAACTTCATTGGAAGATGGAGACAGAGAGAAACAAAGGGGTGCTAAAGAATCAGCTGGAGCCAAAACACATGGGGCTTTGGCAGCTGTGTTAGGGATTCAGGTTTGTATCCTAAAGATGATGGAAATCAGTTGGGCTTTAACATGCCATAATTAGGGGCCCCTGGGTGGCTCAGAGGGTTACATGTCGGCCTTTCGACTCAGGTCATGATCCCAGAAACCTGGGTTTGAGTCCTGCATTGGAGTCTCTGCTCAGCGGGGAGTCTGCTTCTCCCTCTGCCTGTGTCCCTCCCCTTGCTTGCACGCTCTTTCTCTGTCAAATAAATAAATAAAACCTTCCAAAAAACAAAGTGACATAATTAGGTCAGCTATAGAGGGAGAGAGCTGAGCCCACAGCATTACCACAATTCTGGAATTCTGATTGAAAATGCTGTGTTGGGTCAGGGTCCCCCTGGCTTCAGACTGTGTGTCTGAGAGACCTTTTTTCTGGGTATGGTTCTTGTGTGTCCCCATACCAGAGATGCATCCCTGCGGGTCTCTGTTTTCCCATATGTGTTTCCCATCCAGTCATGAACCTTGGCATGAAACTTTTTATGGTGCCTTGCACGACATGTTCCTGTCAGGGGGTAACACATGATATGTGCTGACTATAATATAATGTCCTGTATTATTGATCCTTAAAGTACTTTGTTGCAGCATTGAATGATGATAAGGAGCACCCACTACACTAGGAAAGCCTGTCTGTCCTCTGTTTATACCCTTTGACTTAAACTCAGATGATGTCAGAAAAAACTGGGATGGATGTCACCACGCCATAATCCTGACCAACCTTTGCTCTTTCCTCAAGCTTTGGAGGAAGCTGAGAAAGTGTCCTGTTCACAAACGGCTGCTGGGCACTCTGTCATGTAGTCAATTGCAGCCACAGTAAAGCTGACAGATCCAAATGGGTGCTTCCTGCCGGTGCTTCCCTGCTTGCCCTCCTCCTCTCTCCCCTACTTCCCCACTCCCAGCCCCCTCCATGCATTCCATACCATCTCATTTATAATTAGGAGGAGATGAAAAGGGTGAATCAGAAACAACCTAAAATTTTAACACATTGTTGTCATTTGCTCTGAGTGCCAATGACGTACTAAAATTGCTAAATGCACAATTACCAAATTGGTGAGTGAATTCTCAATGCTCTCTGCCCATTGCTGTTTGCATTTCAACCTCCTGCGTAATGACACTCCATGATATGATCTGAAATAGCAAACATTTTACTTGCATATTCACTATTGGAATTCTGTAAATCTAGGTATGTTCTCATGCATATTTAAATTTTTCCAAATATGGCATTACATATTACTTTTTAAGAGAGAGTCCATAATAAATGTTACATAAGATTAGGTTGGATGCCTAATTAAGATATTATATGATACAACTCGTTAACTGTATTTTAACTATTGAGTCATACACACCCAATTTGAGGGAAATCACATAAAAATTTATCTAATGTGAAGGGATTAAGAAATGTAGTTCATGAGAACATCCTGATTATATTTAGAAAAATCCATTTTCTCACACACACAGAAAACAGAAAAATCCATATTCTCATACTCTAAAGGCTTTGGTTGTTCCAAATTCAGAATATTTCTCATGAGTCCAGCTTTACCGCCCCCCCCAATAATAAGAATATGTATAAGATGAGAAAAGACAGGAAGACCTACAGGATTAGGGAGACTTCCTCCAGAGCAATATTTATAACTTTCAGGAGTGCCCTGGGAACTTATAACTTAGCTAAGGGTACCATCATAAAATGTGGTATGAAAAAAAAAGATTTTACGAAAAGATGGGTTGGTCTACGGCCATACCACCCTGAACGCGCCCGATCTCGTCTGATCTCGGAAGCTAAGCAGGGTCGGGCCTGGTTAGTACTTGGATGGGAGATGAAAAGATGGGTTGGAAAGCAAAGAGAGGTTTATACCACGTGTCAAGTAGCGTCTTTCCATTGCCTATTCAAAAATGGGAAATGCACCCCAGATAAATTTATAGACCCCCTGCATATGTTGGGGAAACAGGCCAGATGCCTGTTGATCAGCCAACCCTCAGAAGTGCCCACTTTGATCGATTTCCTCAGGTTTAATGCCCCGCTCCGCAGGGTCTAGTAACCCCAAACATCCCTATTTCCCATTCGAAAGACTCAGTGACTCAAGCCAATGGCTCCAAGTCCTGTTGAGAAGAGAAGGGAAAGAAGCACCGACAGTACACACTTGTGACAGCTTAGCAGGCGCTTCCTCAAAAGGACCTGCCATCGTCCTATCCTATAGAGGACATCTGCAGAGCTTTCCGACGATGGCCGCGCTCCTCTCACCAAATGTTGCTCCAGGATTCTGTGTGAAGAGCATCCTCTAAGCCATCCCAGATGGGTGAGTCAGTCACACATTAGAAATCCACTCCAACATTCCCAGTTTCTTAAACCATTAGATGTTTTTCCTCTACATGACAGCAAGGAAATTGCACATTTCAGTTTCATTTAACGTAGAGCAGTGTGACACTCAGGTTTCAGTGACATGTGAGCAAATTGTGAGGGCCTTTGCCAGTTGCTCAGGCTAACAGAGGGAATCTAGAATCCCTCATAAGTGCACCCCATAATTATACACTTGGCCATTTTCAGACTTATTTTCCTTTTACCCTGGACAAATACAGTGATAGTCCATTGATGAACGTGTATATTCTTCCTGATATAAATCACATTTTGCAATTTTCCCAACGTACATAAGTTGACTCCTCCCAAGTCAGACATGGTACTCCTTTCCCTGGTTGGAATCCTTAGGTTGGATTTGACTCTAGAATGTATGTGGAGGTCATGAGTGGTAGCAACTGTGGACCCTTTGCAATGTAAGGTCATTGCAGTATGCTCTGCTAGGAGAAATCTACTTCCTCAGACAGGGAAGGAGGAGTACTATCTGCTGGTAAGGAAGGTTTAAAAGGGATTTCTAGGGAGGATTCATTTGAATCCATCTTCATTCATCTCCATTCCAATTCTTAGGAACCATTCTTTCCCTACTAGTGCCCTAACATTCACACAAGTGATTTGGTAAGGATGAGAAAATCAGCTTGAATCATAACTCGGAGCTAAAAGAGGTATTTTATGCTAATCGTAGAATTGCCTGTCCCAGATTCTTATACTGTGCCTGCAGTTGTTCCTTGTTCACTCTAGTCCGGCTCCAACCCAATAAAAAATAGTAAGCTTGTTCTTTCCAAATGGCCCCTTTGTTTTCCAAAGTATTCTCTTTGATAGGTGATTCCAGGCAATGTTTATGGGATGATGCCTTTAAAAAAGAAAACGAAAAAAAAAAAGCCCTATATTATGAGCATTGTAGTAGGTTTTCAGTAGATAATTAAAAACAGTGAAGTAAATGCTAGGGTTCTCTCTTCAGAAGTTACCCATCTTACTAAGGTTGGGTTTTGGACGCGGATTTTTCTTAGGCACGTGGCTTAAAATTCAGGGTTTAAAAAATAAATAAATAAAATAAAATAAAATTCAGGGTTTTGCCACCAATGAGCCAATACCTTGAAGAGACTCAATATAAATTCTTTGACTACATTGAGTATCAGGGAAAACCCAACTAGCACACAATTCAGTTTCTTATATACTGATTATAATGCATTAATTTAAAAAAAATACGCTCTTATTTTTAAGAGCAAAATCACAATTACGTAGTAGGGGGTAAAAAAAAAGGAGCTTAAGCAAATGCAACCTGCAATGAGATCCCCCTGCAATGTTCCCTGAGGCTCTGAGCTTTTTGACTGTGTCCTTTGTCCTTCTCTTTCAGATTCTATTTCTGGCCACTTTAAAGTTTCAATGGATTTATAAACAGTGCATTTTACTGGAAAGAAGACATTCATTTTCATCCGAGGCATTTCTAATTATCTCTGGAGTTGTTCTCTATTCACATTTGACAGGGATATGACTGGCTTTCCACTTCTCTGATGTCCCAGCTCTGTTTTCATTCCATTCCTTTGTGAGGGAAAAAAAAAAAAAATGTATTCCTTGTTTCTTGGTGACAAATAGAAAAAAGTGGGATTTTGTCTGTAAACTAGATTTCCTAATGGTGGTCTGTTGCCATCGACAGAGTATTGTCTTGTGAACAAGTCTACTTTAGGAGGTCTGGCTTCCTACCTCATGATCCTTTTCAATGTCACTTTTATGGAGATTACTGAAAAAAATGTCACATGTAGTCTGCAGTCTCCAGATAGTTTTATGCTATCAACCAGGCTTCTGGCCGAAAGTTGGAACCAGTTTTCTCCCTTAAATATTTTTAAAGTAATTAAAAATAAAATGGCTTAGACATAAAATGTAGCACTATCTTATTAAAAATAGAATATACGTAAAACTCTGAGGTAAGAGCAGCTTTTAGGCAAATGGGCTTGAGGGATGAAATGTAAAAATGGTCACAGAGATCCCCGGAGCTGAATACAGGCAGGCCTATCAGGTGACCCACCTCAAAATACCCGTAGGCCCTAACTAACCAATGGACTACCGATAAGCAGGCACAGTAACCAAAAAAGGGAAAATTCTGTAGGTCCCCATACCTCCTCCCCTTCCCCCTTTAAATACAGCCCCGACCCATTGTCTCCTTGCAGACAGCCTCTCCCCTGCTGTCCTGCCGATGCTTCCTTGGCGTGTGTGCAATAAAATTCTAGCTCCTTTGTTCTGCCTCAAGTGAATCATTTCACTACCCACGCCACTGCCCCCCACCCCGCTCAGCCCACATTTGGGGACCCCCATCAGTTTGAAAGGTACCCCATTTGGTGGCCCTACACAGAGAGACCGCGGCCCCCACATTTAGGGGGACTCCCTGTAGGAGGAACCTTTGCTGTTCCAGAACTCTCTCCGGTTCTCTGGGAATTTCTCAGGACCTTCCTTCTGTGGACCCCACTCTAGCTCTCCTTGGGGAGCTGATGACCTCCAGTGGAGGTCACTTCTCGGTGAGGATCTGAACCGCAAGGGGAACCAACCCCACCGCCTTTTCTTGGAAAGAATGAGAGATTTCCCCTTTTGCTCTTCAGAAGTACCTTCCCTCCCTCTCCCTCTTTTCGGCCCTTCAGCCGTCTAACCCTAGGATTCCTCAGACAACTGAGGGCCTCTGGCCAGGTTGGTTCCCCAGTGAGGTCTGAACATCTGAGGACCAACAGGTTGGATGGCTGCACTTGTGACAAAGAACCCCTTCTGCTTTCTCACTCTGCTCCCGAGGTCTGGTCCCAGAGTCCAGTGCGACTGGCAGCTTGCCCAGGGTGAAACCGCACGCATTATGGACTCGGCCGGGACCCTTTCTTGACGCTGGTTGACTCTCAGCAGCCTGGCTTCTGTGGGCCTCCAGCTCCTCTCCTCTCTTCCCCTGGGTCCAGCAGACATCTTGATCTGCAGGCAAACGTGATCCTACATCTGAGTGGTGAGTCCTCTTCCTCCCTTTACCCACCTAGTCTGGCCGGGCCGGTGTCAGGCTTGCCTTGTTGCCGGGGGATGATCCCACTGGAAGTGCCAGGCCATTTCCCTCAATCGTCTTGGTGGGACACCCCAAATGACTCACCCATGTTTTCCCCAACTCCTCTTCATGGTGTAACAACACCAGAAGGGTCTGGCTCCTGGCAGAGGTGTGATCCTTTTTCAGATCAGTGGAGTAACCATGAGTCAGAACTCTATTCCCTTTGGATGGAGACCCCTTTGGGAATCAGCAGCCAGTCTATCCTACCCTCTCTCTTCCTTGGACTGACCCTTGGGCAATGTTCTTAAAAACTGGAACAAAATTTGACCCCCAGTGCCTGACATTTATGGCCTCAGTACAAACACCCCAGATCAAGAGTCATGGCCCCTCCCATGGAACTCTCTCTTCTAATACTATCTTGCAACTTGACCTCTTTTGCTAGAACTCCTCCATATGTTTGGAAGTCCCAAATGTGTCTTACTCAATTTCATGGCCCTAAATCAGGACCCTGACCTAAGAGCCTTTTGCAGAAGCTGTCTCCCAACTTATTGGATGTCTACTCTCTAACTGTTCCAACTCCTAATAGATGTAGGGGCTTCTCCCTCATTGATTTCTGAGCTGATGAGGTTTAGAACCAGGACCCCTATTTCTCAGCATTCTAGTGGCACCTCACCTCTTCTGCCTCCCCTCCTCCTGTCTTGCATGTGGCCTACACAACACTGCCCACTTCAGAGTGCCCCACTGGTGCCTCAGGTGAAAATTGACAATGGGAACAAATTGATTAACTTAAATGGACCCAGGTGTGAACAAAATTTGGTATTTAAACTAAGTGAAACTTCTTTCGACCAAGGTTTACTAAAGGTCAAATAAGTCTGTGTTCTCTCTGTTGCAATTTGTCAGCATGAGATGACCTACAATAATGGTTAATTTTGTCTCAAAGTTTTCATGAGTAATTGTTAAGATGGCTTTCAAAGTCGTTGGTAACCTGAAACTAAAGTGTTGCTTGGATGATACATTGGATCGAATTCATTGGACATCTAGGTCTTTTCCAAGTAGGATGAAATTCTAAAGCATTGATTACTAAACATAAGGTTTGTGCTTTTGACTTCTTATTGCAAAGAAACTTAGGATATTTGGGCCATTTGGAAAATAAGCTTTGTGTCTAAGACTTCTGATGTAACAGTTCATCAATCATTACTACTTAGTTTTCACTAGAGAGAGCTTTTTAAGAGTTAAAATTCTACTAAATGTAATTAAGACTGAGGGAAATAAGAGTAAGGGAAGCAAACTCTGTAAGAAAGATTTAAGGAATGGGAATACATTTTTGTTGAAGGAAAGGAGACTTGTAGATTTGTGAAGGGAAGTCTTTGGAAAGGAATTCTGGACTAAGGTTGAAATGAGTGGATTTTAAAAGTACACTGGTATAAGACTGAAAGTCTACTCTCTCTCAGTTAAAAATACAACAATTTCTTGAATGGTTGGTCTGCTTTTTAAGAAAATGTAAAACAAAGTTGTTTTCTCTTTTTTTTTGCCCAGAAAAACAGGTTTCACTGTGTTACCTTTATTACATCTTTGATGCTCCCCCCCCCCCCCCCCCATTTAGGGATGTGCTTTAAAATTTTCTTAGGTCTTAACAGACTTCCCCAAAATTTTAAATTGTAAACAAATTTTTTTCTTGACTAATTAGTTTGTTCATTTGGTATGTTACCTTTTTGGTATAAGGTCACCACTGTATATTCTGATTATTGAAATGTTATGTGTCACAGAAATAATAATTTCCTTATCACTTGCATCATAATGAACTCTCCTATTAGATCATTAACAATGTCCATTTCTGAGTTTTTTTGTCATTTACAATTGTTCTTATTCTCTTGCAAAATGTATTCTTCTTCAGAGGGACTCTTAAAAAGGACCTTTAGGATAAATACAGGTATTTGATATACTTAAGAAAACTAAAATGGGTAAAAATTTCCAGGACTAACTAAAAAACTGCATTCAAATTGAATAAGAATTAGTAACATGGGATTAATTGAATTAAGAAAAATGATTGTAGTTTTTATAACTTTTATTTGAAACATTGCTGGTTCACTAGTGTTCACTCTTCCAGATTAAGGAAACTTTCTCTTAAGAGATCTAGGACTTAAAAAATATGATAAAATATTCATTTGTGAACAGATTCAAGCATTTAACTTTTCTCTCTACCTGAACCCTCTGAAATTCAAAGTCTCAGTGAGTATTCTTTCTTCCATGGCAATCTTAATCATTTGCATAAGTTCAATAAGAATCTGTTCTTGTAACAGGACACCGTTGGAAGCATTGGCTATTTTACTAAGGCTTTGACTGGAATGTCATATTTGAGAGAGACATGTGTAGACTCAGATATGACCATTTTTAAGGAACTTGGGTTGACTTTATGAAACACAGCCATAAACCCCCTGGAAAATGCTGGTCTGATACCTTGCTTGCAGAGTTCCCAGCAGCCTTGCCAGGCAGGTGAAGAATGTCACTGCCTGGCAGGTGTGGGAACCTAAGGATATTTGGGCACCTCAAGAAGAGCAATTCACCCAAATCTACAGGTACTGCGGGCCAGTCTGATGGTAAGTAGTTGGCCTGGCTTCTGATCCTGAGACACTACTGAAAGTTCAATGGAGATTCGTTATGAGAAGTTCAGCAAGGGGTGCCTGGGTGGCTCAGTGGGTTAAAGCCTCTGCCTTCCGCTCAGGTCATGGTCCCAGGGTCCTGGGATTGAGTCCTGCATCGGGCTTTCTGCTCAGCAGGGAGCCTGCTTCCCTTCCTTTCTCTCTGCCTGCCTCTCTGCCTACTTGTTATCTCTCTCTGTCAAATAAATAAATAAAATCTTTAAAAAAAAAAAAAGGAAAGGAAAGGAAAAGTTTAGCAAATCAGTTTTTGAAAAATCTTTATGGCTGATCACTATTCTTGTTGAGTTTATATAAACTAATAGGCCAAGTTTGTTAAAAATTGGACTTGTTTTTCAAACAAACTAGACTTGATTTGGCTGTCTCTGGAAATAAAGGTGATTTGGAGACAAAAAGTATTTTTCACTAACCCACCTTTTCAGATGTTAAATTCTAGTTCTGATTGTCTTTGAGTCTGTTTGCCTAAGCTAGACCACATGAGGTAAACTGCAGAGAAAACTGCTGCACAA
Organism: Mustela putorius furo; assembly: GCF_011764305.1. Taxonomy (NCBI): domain Eukaryota; kingdom Metazoa; phylum Chordata; class Mammalia; order Carnivora; family Mustelidae; genus Mustela; species Mustela putorius. The sequence goes on along the minus strand of NW_025421486.1, from coordinate 5,135 downwards.
TAGCCCATGTAGAGACCATCTTTGTGCTGGGTGTTCTGTGAGGTTAATAGCAGGACCCCACAGGCATACGATGTTTTGAACAGGTAGAAAATGGGATTGATTCCCCAATAATTATTTAACTCAACTATCACCTTGACCATTTCTGTGTGGTAGGATGACAGAATCATTCCTTAGAAGCCAACGTGCACTCCATGGAGTTGACTGTGGACTTGTAGAAATAGTGGCTGGCTCCAATTTCCCTATGATTGGATTAAGCAATACCCGTGGGAATGCCCTTATCCTGAGATCAGTCTTCTCCCTCTTGCCAGTGATTCCTTGCAGTTTGGTTATTGTTAAGGCTGGACTTCAAACAGAGGGCTTCTTGATGGCTTTATCCCTTAGCTATATATATTTATTCCAGAAGCTACCCCCTGTTGATATAAACTTGCAAGCAGAGGCTTTATCCAAGCATTGTTGATCTGTTGGGGGATAGGGATGGAGAAATGCAGAGGTCGCTTTCAGGCTACAGGCTTGAGCAATGGAAACTTGACCAAGGCACAAAGGCCACAGCGACCCCCAGACTGAATACAAGCAGGCCCATCAGGCAGGCCCATCAGAAACTCAAACTTCTAGCTCCTTTGTTCTGCCTCACATGAATCCTTTAACCACCCACACTACCAGGGTTTTACCCCACTACTGCCCCACATTTGGGGGCCCCCATCTGATTGAGAGGCACTGCATCTGGACACCACAAAATCTAGAACAGACTTTATGAAAGTATTATTGGAGTATTCTCTTGAATTATAAAGGAACAGTTTTCAAGATCTCATGATCTAGGATAGGATACTTCAGCCAGTATGTATGTAATCTATGTATGTATATATGAGATAAAATCATGAAACATCTTGGATAAATTAATAAATACAGAGTGGTTAAAAATAAGATTTTGGAAATAAATAAGTAAGCCAAAAGTAAAAATCTCTACCAGTTAATTTTTCAGTGCTACTTAGTAGAACTTCATTATCTTTTACAGTACCTTATATAGTTAGTTTAAATATAAGCCTGGAGTTTTCACTTTTTTCCAATGTTCTTTCCAGGTTCAATTAGCATTCAGTACAGTCCTTACATGTTTGAGGGGTTTGGTTATGGGAAATACGTTATCTCTTTCCAAATCCAGGGACATAAAACGGTCGGTCTTTAATCACATTTAAATAAAAATCTAAATACTTTAAAAATTGCAACCCAAAGTGTATGTTTTAAGAGCTGTGAGTAATTTAAGAGGCTCCGAGGCTTTGTCTTGAACAGATGCGTGAGAACAATCTGGAAGGGAGCACATCTAACAGGGAAACAGCGGATGATGAAATTATGTATGTATTTATAGTTCTTACATTGTTCGTGAGCTCTTTATATAACTACCTTTTCACTTTGGGATTTTTTCCATGGTGTGTGTTGTGATCTTATCTGTTTGCCTTTCTTTTCTTTGGGGACAATAGGTTATTTAGTATCTCTTTTAAAAATGTGTTTAGGGGTGTGCATTTTAACAGCCTTTTCTAGTTGCATTATTTGCCTGATTTCCTCTCTGTGACATCTCTCCCTTATAAAGCAAACAAAGAAAATAATTTGGGGTTTGGGTAGAAGACAGAGAATATTGTGATATGAATGGGTATGGAACAAACCAGGAGAAGTTTTACATCTCCTAAATGGGTTTTGCCAGAAATCCTTGTTTGTATTTTTGGTTTTTTGGATTCGTCATGGGATTAATAATGTTAAGTGTTACTAATAAGAACTGTAATTTATTGTAAGCCTTTACTTTATTGCTTCCTATGCATTTATATACATGCATTATTGTATTTAATGCTCACAGGGATACAGAAGGCAAATGTTACTGTTCCCTTTTCTACAGGGGGCTGAATAGTTCCTTCCAAACTACGTGGTCGGCACATAAAAGAACTGAGAAGGTAGCCCTATGCTGTAGGACTGAAAACCCCATGCAATTTATGACACTCAGACCACACCAACAATAGGTATAAGGATTAGTCCATATTTTGCAAGGGCTAGAGGTGGAGAAGGAAACATGGTGAACACAGTAACAGAAGCACTAACAACAGCAATAATACTAACGGTCTCCATTTAGAACCATGAAAGGGCCAGGAATCAATCCGGAGACTTCACATTAAGTATATTTGTCTTCCTAATGACCTCTAAGGAATGGTATTTTTATTCCCATTCTGAGATCACAGAGTTAAAGTCAGGAAAATTAATTATCTCATTCAAAGCTACGTAGCTAGCACACTGGAGGTGCAGGAGTCCATCTGGGATGTGGGTTCCAAATTCTATACTTCATCTACTGCCCCGCAGTAAGGTGCATTGCTTCTCGACCTATGATTTTGTCTCAGGAAATCTGCCTGCTGGAATAGTGTTTTTGTCTTTTATTTTTTTAAAATCCTACTGTAATGTGGCATTTATACAGCACAATGATTAGAGATATCATTGTATTTACTCCATTCATTTCAATTTAAAGGAGAAAGTTGGGGGGGCAGGCGGGGAACAACACTTTCTGAATGTAGTGGATAGAACAGGGCTGGCCGCAGATGTGGAAATCTTCCACATAAGCCAAAAATCTCTTAGCAAATGATAATGCTCTTGTTGGACAAGGATACAAAGTATATTAGGTCACCGAAATTTTAGAGATTTCTCATAATACTAACAGAAAATAGAGCAAAAGAAATGTAAAAGTTATCACTAAAAGCCTCATCTGAAAGCAGGAGTTAATTGTATGAATAATAGTAGGTAGGCTCAATTATTTGGTAGAAATTTAGAAATACTGGAGATACCAAGGCCCCGATCTCTGAATCAAGAAGAAATAGACTATGTTTTTTAAAGCTTTCCCAAGGGAGGTAGTTTCTTCAGTTAGGATGTTAAATGTTTGGGTTAACGTTTCAAGTTGCATCTGTAAAAGCTTTCCATTTTGGATTAAGGAAAAAAAAATGTGTATCTGTATGATTTATGTGCACACTGTGTCAGTGTGCTTGGGCTGCGGTAACAAAAAGTACCCCAGACCAGGTGCCTTAAACAGCACTGTTCTGGAGGCTGGGAGTTCAAGGAACCATCAAGGTATATTTCATTCTGAGGTCTTCTCTTGACTCATAGGTGGCTGCCCATCTTCCTGGGTGCCCAGATGGCCTCTTCTTTTTTCTGCCTCTTCTTTCTCAGATGTCTTACAAAGACAGGAAGGTCCTACCTTTATGACAGCATCTAACCTGCACTGCCTCCCAAAGGCACCAGCTCCAAATGCTATTATCATATTGGGAGTTGGGTCTTCAATATGCATTTAGCAGGGGATGGGGGAGGAGAAGGCACAATATTCAGTCCCTCATATCCTCCCTCTGGCCTCCAAAATTCATGTTCTCACATGTAAAGTACATTTATTCCATCTCAGCAACCCCCCAAAGTCTTAGTTCATTCCTGCATTAATCTTAAGTCTAAAGTCCAAAGTCTCATCTAAATGTAATCTGAAATCAGATATGAAGGAGCCTCAAGGTATAATTCATCTTGAGGCAAAATTCCTTTTCAGCTGTAAATCTGTGAAACCAGACAAGCTATTCATTTCCAAAATAAAAAGATATAAGCGTAAGCAGACAGTCCCACATCAAAAGGAAGAAATAGGAAAGAAGAGTGGTGGATCCCACCCAAGTCCAAAACTTGGGTGAATTCTATTAGGTTTTAAGCCTTGAGCATAATCCCCCTTTGGTTGATGCTGTCCCCTGGGGCCACAGCAGCATCTTCAGGCTCTCTTGGGCTCTCTGCAGATCCCATGGCTCTCTTCAATGGCCCTATTGTGTGACTCTCTGAGTCTCTGCTGATGAACCTGAAACCAAAGTAGGCTTGCCACCTGTGCCTCTGAACTCTGGGCCTGTGATAGGGGTGGTAACCTGGTGACTGCTAAATCATCTTGGAATCTTTCTTCCCTTTTGAAAAGCTGGCTCACTGTCCCAGCTGAATAGCTCCGCAGCCCCACCTTGCGAAATCCAACAAGCCCAGAAGCCTGCCTGTCTTCTGTTCACCTTCTCTATCCTGCTTTGGTTCAAACTGGCAGTGTCTCTGCTGTTTATCATCCCACCTCTATTCTAGGCCTCTTAATGAGTTACACACATGGGTCCTTTATCAAAGCATTTCAACCACACACTTAGTGTTCTCTCTTCAGAGCAATTGTTCTCATTGTTTTACAAATATTGACAGACTAGGAATGTGTTCCCAGTCATCAAGTTCTGGTTCCTTTTTGCTGAACAGTTCTTTTTTCTTTCTCCCTCCCCCCCGCCCCAAAGATTTATTTATTTTATTTGAGAGAGAGAGTGCATGAGCAGGAGGAACAGAGGGAGAGGAGAGAAAGACTGTAAAGCACACTCCAAGCTGAGCACGGAGCCTTATTTAGGGCTTGATCTTACAGGACCCTGAGGTCACGACCTGAGCTGAAACCAAGGTCAGATGCCCAAGGACTGCACCCACCCAGGTGACCCACTTAACGATCCTTTCTTCAACTAATGTCTCTCTTTTCACATTTTACTATAAATGGTCAGGAGGAAGCAAGCCACATTTTCAGTCCTTTTTCTGGAAAATCTGAGATAGCTCTCCCATTTCATCACCAGCACGTTCTCCTTCCAACTAACACACAGCCCAGCCAAGTTCTTGGCTACTGTGGAACAAGAATCACCTTTTCCTCCAGTTTCTGATGAAATATTCCTCATTTCCATCCGAGACCTCTCCAGAATCGCCCTTAACATCCACACTTCTAAATTCCTCTGGTCTCCACCCATTACCCAGTTGCCGAGACCACTCCCACATGTTTGGGCGTTCTTTACAGCAGCACCCTACTTCTCAGGACAAAATCTTGGTCACCTCAGGCTGCCAAAACAAAGTACCACAGAATCAGTAGCTGTAAAAATCCTACATTATTTCTCCATAGTTTCTAAGGGCCAGAAAAGTCTAAGATCAGGGAGCCCAGCACGGTTGGGTTTCTAATAAGAGCTCTCTTCTTTCCTGGCCTTGGAGGGCAGCTGCTCACTGTTGTTTTATATCGTGGGGAATAAACAAAGCATGCTCTCTACTGTTCTCTACTTATAAGGGTACTACTCAAACTCTTGGAGCCACTACCCAAT